>NC_137051.1:9712500-9937500 GCF_032717465.1 Coenobita brevimanus
GTGTCTGCGTGTAAAGAAACTCGCTAAAACAGTTTCAATCTTATATGGACCTAACTTGGTGGATGGGTTGAAGGTCACTCGTGAGGTTGCTCAGTATTTTAGAACAATAGGACAACTTGAATAGCTTTTATGTAACTGTCTGAAAGTTTCATTCAGTTTAAAGGCGATTTCGAAATACGTCCTCAACTTTTTCATTTGACACTTAAACCATTTTCGTTTCCATTTTAGCTACGTTTTATATACAGCGTTTTTTTCTTTAGCTCCCACCAATCTTGTAACCCTTTTCCGTTTTTGGTGGAGATCGCAAAAATACGTATATAAAAATGATTCAGTTTCTCTCCTGTTTGTTCGTCCGGTATTTTCCACGAAGGATTTACAGAACTCTAATACTGGCCGATCCACACCCAAATCAACACACCAATGAAGGGATTGATAGACATTACACAGTTTTGCTTTTAATTTGTTTTATATATTAACTGTTGCAATTTTTCCCCTGTTTGGTTTTGTTTCTGATCCTGTTGTAGCTATTTTTTTGTTTGGGTGTATTTTGCTACTGCCGTTTTAGTAATTGTTTTTCGTTTTTACACTCCTATACATATGATCGAATTTGTTGCCATTCTGTTGTTACTGATCTCCATACTTTTTCACTGCGATTTATATTCATTGTTCTAGCAATTTTCATTATGGAAAGAAAAAACTCCACTGGTTATATTATAGTTTGTAATATTTTCCATGCCATGTAATATGTTATCACTGTTGTTGGTTTCAGTGGCAATTAATTTCAATATGGTTTTGATTTGATTTTTTACTGATTTTTTTCCAGTAATGTGTTTACTCTATAGAGCATTCATAGATTAATAAATTTCCACCCTCATCATTCATATATTACATCTATAGTTTTCTGTTTGATCATCAGGCATTGCAAACAGTCTTACATTGTTTTTCTTCTGACCTCAAACTCTTCCCATTGTATTCTGTCGTGGGTTCCATTTTAGCTAGTACTTTCATTTATTTTTTATCAGAAAGGGAAAGAAACCAGCTGTTGCCTGTACACTTACCACTTTTCATCGCTCCACAGGCCGCATGTACCCCTTGTAGCTGAGACCGTACTATCTTATACCATAATCAGTAGGCCTTCAGAGCCTCGTATAGTAGCTCAGCCAAAGAAGCAGAGAAAGAATACCTTAATGTCTGCTTGTCGAGTTCATCCCTTACATGATGCGCCGTCAGACAACAGATACTTGATATTATAAGACATGCACAGCTCGTTATGTCTTGATGAAATTTTTCCATTAATCCATAGTTAATAAAGTTAGCCTGAAAATATGTATTAGTGTGTCAAGAGCCAGTTGTACGGTGTATTTATGTGTGTAGTATGTGTGTTTACGGCTTGTTCATCACCTCCTTTTCCGTATCATTTTCATCACAGTTCACTATCGCAGTATTATGTAGCCAGTTTATCTTTCACTCCTCATTTTCATACCACTAATTCTGGTTCAGGGTTCTTCTCATGCCATGTCTTCTTCTGTGTAATATCCTTTTTGTCACAGGTCAGTAAGACAGTATTTAGCAACCAATTTATCATTCTCGTTTCCATCTGGTAGGAGGGGGTGCCCACCATCCACTTACTTGATTTAGTACTACTGCTGAGTAACACCCCAAATTATTTATTGACCCCCAGAAAATTATTTACTGCACTGGGAAATAACAATACAAACAAATGAACGCCTGGTAGTCTTGTCATTCTAGTGGATTAAGACGCCCCGACTGGATATGACCCATAAGGGATTACGTCCAAAAGGGATAATTGGGGTTTATTGCTATCATAATACTGCTTAAGACAGAGCAACTGGTCGCTCGCCTTCAGTGACGGGACTAAGTATCCTAGCCTTGGGCCCCTATACTTCTGATGGGGAATAAATGATTGGATAACAGATAAATAATTTCCATCTTCACATTTCCCTGCTCTCTCCCAAACTTTACATCACCTATGCTTGTTCAGAGCTTGTTCTTTGGTTATGTCACGTTCAGTAGCATAGCTCTTTTGAGTGTCTGTTCGTCACTGCATTTATATCCAGTTCATCTTTTTTCATACCTTCTCAGACTCACACATTTCCCACCTATCTCCCGGATTCCACGCCACATATTCGGATACAGAGCTTATTCCCCGGCCATGTTCTTTTTCGTCAGATATTTCTCAGATAATTTATCCTATTCATTTCCTTTACACACACACACACACACACACACACACACACACACACACACACCAACCGCTCCCACTCATCCACTCTAAGCTAATTTTTCTGCCTCTCTCTCCCTCTCACTCTCTCGCAGATAAGGTAAGCAAGGCAGGAGACAGGCTGCTCATTTCCGCCCCTGTGTGTGTAGGTGAGTGTACTCGTCCTTAATTACAACCACACACTCACTGCCTCACCTACTTTCGTGTCATTATAATTTTTCTTTTATTTAATACCCAGCCTGTTCACGCACCTACTTCATATACTGTGCCCACCCCATGTATAAGTGATCAGTATTTTCTCATTAACTCCTACATTCTTTTATTAGTTTTATGTCCATCCCCTCTTTTGTGCCCATCTTATATATATATATATATATATATATATATATATATATATATATATATATATATATATATATAATATATATATATATATATATATATTTATTGTTTCATGCCTTCTCTTCCTTTCCTTGTTCATTATTATCCTTTGTTTTCATATCTGGCATGTACTTTTTTCTGTTTCTGTGATTAGTTAATTTATGCTTCTGGGAGACGGAAATTTTCACTTTGTTATTTTGCCCAAGCAAGAATATTTAAGTAGATAGCAAGAGAAATCTGAAACCTCTGTCCTTCCCCTGTTAACTTACAACAGCCTTCTTCTCCTTCCCTACCCTGTAATCCTCCCCCATACCGTCATCACCCTCCCCTCACCCTTTCCTTCATCCATTTGCCTTCACCTGTTCCCTCATCTTCGTCCGTTCCCCCCCTCCCCCCTCATCTTCATCCCCTCCCTCCTCCCCCCTCACCTCACCCTTCTCCTCTAACCCCCTCCTCTCCTCTCATCCCTTCACCTCCCTTCTCCCCTCCCCTCCCCTCCCCTCTCCTCTCCCCACCCAGAAAAACAGAATTAATGATACAGACGTCATGGGGTGAGCGTACATGGCCCCTGTGTCTCGCTACTCTGTACTAATTTAGAGAGCTCTCCTCATGCCATATATTTTTGCATTTTCTTGTTTTGTCCGTTTTCCAGCATAATAAATTGTGCCATAATCTCTGGTACACACAGCAACTTGAATTCTGTGCTACACTGTCTCATTTTAAAGTCCTTTCATTTCCCTGCCCCGCTTTCCTTCTTTTCCACACTTCTTTTCTCTTCTCCTCACATATCTGTTTCTGTTCTCCATCCTTTTACCTATCTGTCATACATTCCTTATCTTATTCACTGATTTTCTTTGTGTTTCTTCTCCTTTGCAACTTTCCGTCACACATTCCTGATCATCTTCCTCTTCCACCTCACATCCAGTTTTGCTCTTCATCTTTGCATCATTATCGCACATTTTTTTCTCGTCCACGCTACATTTTTCTTCACCTCATGTCTTTTTCCTGTCCTCCTATTGGCATCTTCTTTTAGCACATTTCTTCACTTTCACCCTATTCTTTTCACTTCACCTCCCTCTGTTCACCATATTTTCATCATTTTGTGGCTCATTCTTTCTCTTCCACACAGTTATTCTCTTCACCACACAGGTCAATGTTTTCCATCTCTCCGACGTTTCCTCTCTTCCACAATGCCTTTCTCATTTCCTTACTCCCGTCTCTTCTCTCCATGTCATCACCTCTCCATCACATTCCTTCTCTTCGCACAACCCTTCTCTTCCTCTCACTCTTGCATTTCCTCTACATCTCTGCACCTCTCCCTTTTACATCTGTTTTCCTTTTCATCTTTGCCTCTGTACGTCACATTTCTCTTCCACACCACTCCTCTTCTCCCATCCCACCCACCTGTCTCTTTTCTTCATAACGTATCTGCAAGTTATGTTGTTTTGTAGTCCCCCCGCATCTTCCCATCTCTGTCCTGCACTTATTATTTTCCACGTTATTTTTCTCTTACATCTGTCTCTTCTGTCCATCTTTACATCTCTCCGTTACACATTCCTTCTCCTTCACACCGCTATTCTCTCCTTCAGGTCCTCAGTTACTGTTTTTTTTTTTTCACACTCATTTTCTCTTTAATTCTCATCTGTCTTTCGCTTCTTCATCGCTGCGTCTCTTTCCGCCACGCATTCCGTCTCTTCCTGACCGGTTTTCTCATTGCCTCACGTAATTTGTCTCTGAAACTCGCTGGATGCACCAAGTCCGCCCAGTTCCCATTCTCTACATAATTCCCCGCGTTTTCTTTCGCCACTATAACACACACACACACACACACACACACACACACACACACGGTCCTCGCACGGGTAACCATAAATTTAAGTCAAGCGTCGCAGAAACAAATTGTGTCGCCTCCCCCTTTCTCTTCTCTCCTCTTCTCTTCTCATCGTGGTCGCAGCCTGGAGACTAACGTGTTTTTTTTTTTTTTACATGTGGAGCGAGTCCATTAATATCGGAGTTGTTTGTGCGAGGAAAATTACATTGTTTCGTGTCAAGCCGTTGTTTGGCTAGGCGGTGGTTGCTTGATTGTGTGTGTCTGTGCTTATGTGATTGTGGGGGTGTTTTGTTCTTGATTGTGATTACTTGTGTTTGTTATTATGTACAGTGTGTTTGTGTTTTTGTGCGTATGCATATATCTATCTATCTATCTATCTATATATATATATATATATATATATATGTGTGTGTGTGTGTGTGTGTGATAGATGAATGGTGTGTTTACTGCTTGTGTATGTTGATGGCTGTTGTCATTGCAGTTATTGATGAGTATAAGTGAGTTTTTGTATATGTGGGCGAGGTTGATAGCATAAGGACTCGCTGCCCAACTGGATGGATGGAGAGGTGAACCGAATGAAAGCTTAGCATAGGTACACAACTACACAGATATGTAAACAGCTAAACTTATCCAGTATATTCATTAATAACTGACATACATTGAATTTTACATGCATAATAAGAGGATGGAATAAACGCACATTATATATATATATATATATATATATATATATTATATATATATATATATATATATATATATATATCGTAAGTGAGTGTTCGCGTGTGTGCTGTGCATGCATGTATCATATAATTTATTCATTGACAGTATATTCATTCCCGACCAAACGACTGCTAATATGATTTCCAATATTATATTTTTTTGATAGCCACTTTCCCGTGTAAATCTCTCTGCCACTACCACCGCTACCACCATTCTGTCACCCGCATTACCACCATCACTACCAATATTACCACCACTGCCACCACTCTGTCACCTGCACAGCCAGTATCGCCACTAACATGCCCACCACTACCACCAGTACTATCACTACCACAACAACCAACATTGTCACCGGCACTACCACTGCTAACAACATTTCCAACCTACTGTAGTCTCCACCTGTTACTGCCATTATTTCCCCATTTTAATCACTTGTACCTCTTGCCCACAGCATTTGCATAGCTCTTTCCTTCACCACTTAACCAGATAACTTGCCGTATTTAACTTATTTCCCTGCCCAGATCTTTTGTCCTCATCTCTTATCCTAATCTGTTGTATTCTTTTGACCTAACGTTTTTCATAATATCTTTCCAATCTTTTCCCACGTAGCATGATTTAATCCACTGTTCTCATCATTTATCCTAACTTCCTTCCTTATTTTATTGCCATATCAACTGAATTATCGACGTTGTTTGTGTATATGTATGTTAACTATGTACATGTATGGATATAGGTTTGTACAGTATGTATGTATGGTTTTAACAAACTCTGCATACGCAGCCAGTGAGGGTTCAAGAGCTGACATTCGGAGTTTGGTCCGGATTGATGCTCTTTGAGAAGGTGTTTTGGCCGCTTAGCCACCGAACGGGCAAGCTCGTTCGAAAACCCTGTAATAGTTTCTTAATCTAACCCTCTATTTAAATCGTTTGGCTTAACCCGTTGATCTGATCTGATCTTAGATCAGTGTCGAATCTTTTACAGTATTCCAGTGTTTTCATCTGGCCAGTGGCCCTAACCTAACCCTTTCTTTCCCTTGACCAATAATCAGCCCATTCCCTTGCCGGTATATCCCCTAACCACACCTCGACTTTTACCCAAATTGCTGCATTCTTCCTCCTTTTCCTACAATTCCCAAATCATTTGCATAATCACGCTGGTGTGTACCCATGAATTAAGATTTTTTTTTTTTTTTAATCTTCCTTCATTTCCGAAAAGTCTTAATCTTACCCTCGTATCGTTCTCCATTTACTGCGTCTCAGATCCTTCAGTCCGATGACGTATATTCCATACTGTTCTTGCTATTTCCAGACATTTCTGTTTAGCTATAGAGAGATTTTATCAAACCAAAGTTACATATAGTTTTCATTAGCCCGTTCACCATAAGAGATGTACCCAAAGGCTGTTAAAGTGGTCTAGTCTAAAGGAATTAAAATTGTTAATGAAAAAGTAAACCATCGTAGTGATGGGAAATAAACCTATTACCCTGATAATTTCAGCGTCCACATGCCTTTGACTTCGTTGAATTTTCCTCAGTGGAAAAGTATCGCCAGGAACTAGAATGAACTAAAATACCATTGTTCTGGTGTCTCATTGAAAAGGAGGGACGGCGTTTAACTCTGACTTTGAACGGTACGCTCTTGACCCTCTGATCGTGGAGATAATTGCAGTACTGTATGCCTTCCAACGCCAGACGATTTTTTTACGGTACCTAATACAGTAATAAGTACAGGAGCCTGGGAGTGTTAAAACTGGTACCATTAACCTTCTTATTATCGGGACGACTCCAGTATTCTATTGTAGTGAACGCCAGATAATTTTATTCACCTGTGAGTTTGCTTTTTAATACTGCCACTATGGCCGGCGCAACTCAGTATTCTATTTTCATTTATGTTGGACAGTTTTACTTACGTGAGAGTAAATTTTAGAACCAGAGAGTGTTAAAACTGTCACCAATAACCCTCTCTTTGTCGGAACAACTCTTGTATTTCATTCATCTCCATTTCTGTTCATATTCCATTAATTACTGTATATTACTCTATCCTGTATCTTCATCATACATTTTATTGTTTTTTACTAATTATTTCCATCTGTTTTCTTTGCCAGTACCCCATCAGTAGTATTCAATTAGTCTTTCGTTTTCATTTTCCCTCTGCCCTGTACTCTCGTCGGCTTAGGAATCCTACTAACATATCTACCGTAGCGATTTAGTTTGCTTACTGCACTTTACTGTTCTTTCCAGTGTTACTTACATCTTTTCAGTATCGACATATATTGCGATAACAAACACATTGAAAAATATTTGTGCCAGTTGCTTAAAAAATGAAAAGGAAGATTTACTTGGGAGCCCCGTTAACCGATGAGAATATCTTTTATCTCGGTACGCACCATTTCGAATTACTCCTTCTTTTTCCTCACATGTTATTTAGCTGTTGTCTGCTGCTCGTTACTACAGCTCATGTCCATCATCAGTCGTGTAAGTCATTTGTAACTCTCTCCATCCGTGTCCTGTATGTTATCAGTTAGCTGTTATTTACTTTTCATCACTTCGGTCACTCTGGGGGTCTACCCATATATATCAGTTCAAAATCTCTCCATTGCTATGCACACTCCATCATTTACTATTTTATTATTCATCCCCCTTTTCATCATTCCAATATCCTATTTTTAATACATCAGAGTCCATTACAGCTCATGCCATACCATTTCCATGTCGTTCCGTATTCTTTCCAGTCTTGATTATGTCGTGTCATAAATGCTGTGGTATATTTCATTCTGTCTTCTCCATCTTTCCTTGTGATTCTTGCCTGGCACTATAATTCCAAACTCTCTCCATTCCTGACCAAATTCACTAACATTTTTACTTCTCATTCTCACATAAGGCCTTTTCTGTATTCTGCTGTTATCTGCACCTCTCTCTCTCTCTCTCTCTCTCTCTCTCTCTCTCTCCACATGTATTATTTTTAAGCTCTCTGCTTGTGTCCAAACTCCATCATTATACCTTTTCTATTTATTCTTACCTGAAATTGCCATTTCTCCACCGTAAATGCTGTGACAATAGATTAACGCGATTAGGACGCTGGTCACGAAGAAGTGCTTTGGAAAGGATGTAGTGTTATATCATTACCTAATTCTGTCACTGAGCCACGTGAGATAAGCAGCAAAAGGACGAAAATCTGGGCCAGGTTCGGGTGAAAAGGATGTAGTGTTCATTAAGCCAGTCTTACTTTTTCTCTCTCACTCTTCATTCCTTTATTTTTCATTCCAGTTCAGGCACTGTTTTTTTCTGTCATTTACTATTCTTTATTTCACCTTCTTTCCAGCCCTGCCCATTTCGTATTATTTATTATGCATTATTTCACTTTTCTCCATCTTTCTTTTGCTTTTCATTTTTGGCACCGTCTTTCCAGGTCCCGTCCATTCCTGTGTATTCTGTCATTTCCTTCTCATTTCCTATTCACAACTTGAGACCCAATCTAACGCAGTCTCTTTGTATCATTTCACGCCATCACCATTTCGTCCAAGCTCGAATATTAGTATTCATTATTTCACCCTGTATTTTCCGCCTCTCTGGTATCTTCATTACTCCATTTCATTTCATATTCTGTCATATCCCGATGATTTATTATTGTTTATTTCAGTTTTTTTTGCTAAAGTCGTGCTCATACACTATCATTTATCATGCATTATTTCACGCTGTTTTTCATTTTCACTTGCATTTATATTTGTATTATTCCAAGTTCTCTGCATCCATGTTTTTCCCTGCCATCTAGGTTATGTTTCTGTTATTGCAAGTTCTCTATATCCCTGTTATTCCCTTCCATTTATGCATGTGTTACTCCAAGTTCTTTCCATCCCTGTTCATACCCAGCCATTTACATGTCATTTACTATTCATTGTTTTGATCCTATCCTGCCCAGCCCATATGTCTTGCATCAGGCTCTCATTTACTCCCAAACTTCCCTTTTTAGTGTACATTATTTCATTATTTTGTTCTTCCATGTATTTAATCTCTGGCCGTATTATTGCTCTTGTTAGTCATTTACATACTATTTATTGTTAGTTATTTCGGTCCACTCCAGATATGCTCACGTACCACGATTTTCCATACACGATTTCCCCCTCCTATTCCACCATCCCCTGTATTTTGTCTCTGGCCCTATTAATGCAATTTTTTACATTCCTATCCATACCCATTTACATACCATTTACGATTCATTATTTCTATCCAGTGCAGCCCAGTCCATGTGTATCAAGTGTAGTTCTTTCCATTCCTGTCCTTTCTCTATCATTCAGTGCTCATCAGTTCAATCTCTCTTTACCTGTCTTCTTTGCATTTCATTTTTGAGTTACTTTCTGTCCATTTCTGTTTTACGGGTTCATTTACATATTTTTCACTGGTTGCCTCTAAGCTCCATTATGTAGTGCTTATTATGTCACTTGCTCTTCCTTGTATTTCATTTCTGGTTTTACTATTGGTTTCCATTCTAGTCCATATCCATCCATTTACCTACCAGTTACTATTCATTATTTCGATCCCCTCCAGCCGTGCCCATTTGCCAGAGCCCTTGCCCATAGTGAAGCGCCTCTTGCCCACTTGCCCGGGTGGGAGTAAGGCGGGATTGAGTTAAACTTGGGTCCGGGCCGTGTTGGTGCCGCGCTTCATTTGATCTAACGTGCTGGTATGCAAATGAGCACACACCAATCACACGCCTTGATCCCGCCCTGCACCACCCAGCCGCCCAGTCAGCCACCCAGCCAGCTCCGTGTCTGATGCTCTGTTACTGCTGCCTTGCCACACCCTCCCTCGCTACACCCTTCCTTGCCACACCCTGTTAAACCCTGCCAAATGTTCTTAAATCCGGACACACTGTATCTAATTCACTGTTCCACACTCCCACACCCTGCTATACCATCGTGTTAAATCCAGACCCAGCGTATCTGATTCGTTACTCCGCACTGCCACACCCTGCCAAATCCTGTTAAATCCAGACACATCGTATCTAGTACACTCTCGAACTCTGCTGCCTAGTTAGATAGTATAAAATAAAATGGTGTAGTTTATTACACCCCCTTAACCCTGTCACACTAATAAATCAAAACACATTATTAATATACAGATGAATTCCGTCACATTGCCACACTCAGCTACACTCAGTTACACTTTGCTAAATCAAGCCACATTGTATGTAATACACATGCATTCCGCTGCACTCCACCACAACTCAGACTGTACACCCTACCATAGTTTATGTCCAGCAGCGTCGTTTCTAATATTCTGCTGCCCCTTTCACATTCGGTCACACTCGGTCAGACCTTTAAATTCAATTATATTGTACATAATTCACATATACATTTAATCACAGCCACCCATACCCAACCACACGCTGTTGTACCCTGTTTATCGTATTCTGACCCTGCAACACCCTATCACATCCTCTCATCACACCGTGCTATATTCTTTTTTATTGAAACACGTATCTAATGCATTGTTGCTCACCACACACCTCGCCATATATTGTCATACTTTGCTGTATTCTACCACATCATTCTAATGTGGTTGTTCTTGATGCATCCTGCGGCACCCTGTTACGTGTAGCCACATTTTCACATAAACTTTTACACCCGGTAACACTTTCTCACACTCTAAGTTCAGTTACAAAGCTCTCATCCATGGTTGTCGCTGTGAAGTCTGTCACTTAGTCGTGCAATGTCACACCCTTCCATATTCTTACACACACACACACACACACACACACACACACACACACACACACACACAACCACGCCGTCATACCATGTTATATCCAGCCACGTAGTTCCTAATACCTAATTCCACCTTCCAACACCCTCCCGCCCCCTGCCACACGTCGGTTTGTTATCCAGTCAATATACTCTCCAGCACACTGTTCCATACCATGTTAAAGATTGCCAAAAAAAAAATCTATCTTATTTTTTCCATCTGTAAATTTAATTTATTTTATTTTTTTCCATCCCCGCTGTCTCCACTTCCGCGTCTGCTTCACTCTGCAACCACCCATGATAACGGTGCTGCACAGAGCCATTCGTTCCGACGTGGGGTGAGGCAAAAAGGCATTCGTTTATTGACACGGCCGGCTCAGCTCCCGGGATCTGCATGCAAACGGAAATACAGCGGCGATGGACTTGGAAATGGGATTCTCAGCGGCGCGTTTAACACCTTCAGCCCCAGGACGTATTTATTTTTTCATTCTTGCTAACCAGAAGACTTTTTTTTGTTCCTGCCATCTTGGACGATTTTGCTTGCCGTTGGAGAGAGTTTTGGAATCTGAGGGGTTAGAAATAGCCTTAATAGCCCCTTGACTACTAGAGGCTCCTCATAAATTGAATAAAGTCATCTGATGGTATCCTTAGTAAAATTATTAATGCGTCCTCGGAGTGAAGGAATTAGAGTAGCAGCGGATATGGACAAGTAAATTCAGTATAGATGCCGCTGTGCTTTTATGTGCAAGTAGAGATTGTGTGTTTGTAAATGTAGGTGGGTTAGGAATGTACGATTTTTAGACAGTGTAATATCGTTAGCTATATAGAGGGTCCCTGTACGTATGATTTTGTGATAGATCTTAAATTAGCCTTTATGTTTTCTTCAGCAGCAAAGTAGAATTTTAACATATTGGTCGGAAGAGTTGGAAAAAAATTTATTCCTGGTGATAAGTAAGATGTATTATTTTAAATGTTTGTAACCACCTCAACCTGATCACGTATTTTTCGTTTTACAGATGATTTGATTTCACTGGGGGAAGACCTCTCGCTGATTAAAATTATCTGCAGCAAGACTAGAATAGGAATGATGCACTAGGGTTGAGGAGGTTAACATCTGGTGGCAGCGGAGAGATATTGCTTTTCCCTCCATGGCAGCAGGAAGGTAAGTCTGTGTGAACGGCCTGAAATTCTGCTGGGCTGACGACTGGGGATACTGTAGTTGTGCGACAGCCTGATAGCATAGGTGATCTCTGTCCCTTGTCTCTTTGTTACATTGCGGTTTCTCACAATGTGCTGACTGATATTGTGGTATTGCACGTTTATTGTCAAGCAACCTATGTGCGGTTTTTATGGGGTATTATTTGTAAGCTCTTGATTATATTATCACATTTGCTTGACCTCGAATGCTGTTTTGCCTTCACTCTTTATGGCACAGCCTATCACACCCCGCCATCCTTATCAAACCTTGGGATATGGCACATCCTATTGTTATATTTTCTAACTTTCCACATAATTCATCACCTTACCATACCTGTTTCTGTGTCACACCCGTTTAATTTTTCTTATGCTCAGTTTCGTCCTAAAAACTCACACCCTTTCCCTTCGGACCCACTCACAACCTACCTCGTCGTATCAGATCGATATCTAGGTCAGGCCATTTTATTCTTCATCTCGTTGCACCCATTCACGCCCTATAATTTGACAATTTTTGCTTGCCCCCTTAATTAATCAGCACAGGGGCTCTGCGCAAGACTACTCGCTACCGACATTTGAGGAGTGGGCGACGAGTTGCTGTTTCTTGAGTGTCATACGATAGCAGCAGACCCCAACCACCCCTCTGATGTAAACTTTATTTTGTGGTCCACATGTGGTAAGAGCGCCATAACCTACTATATCACCAGGCGTCTGTTGGCTGATATGGCTATCACCCAACGTAGTCTTGGATTACAAGAAATCTTTTGATTTGCCATTCGTTTCAGAATCACATGAAGGTATCAGTGCATCAGATGAGAGGATGGTACATGTGTGTGTGTCCCCACCTACCTATAATTTAACACGCCACATAAACTGCCAACACCCTCGCCCTTCTGTATCACAACTCGTTATACCCAGTCACACCCCATAAACTGTCAGACCTTTTCATTTTATGGTACATCCCTCTAGACCCATCCACACTGTACCCCTGCCAGTCGTTCCCCGCCTCTCCTCGCTAATGCCCTCAATCTGTACGCCATTTCACCTTCCACATCGCTCTGCATTCCATCTCACTCGGCGCCACGCGACAACTTCCAAATAGACTAGGCAAAATTTCGTGAGGTGGAGTTGGATGATGGAGATTGGAGGATAGAAGACGAGGGAGGGTGCAGAGTGGAGAGAGGTAGTGAGGTATCAGTGAAAAGATACTAGATAATGATAATACGTAATAAGGTGATGTATGACAGACTAGTTGCGGCGTGAGAGAGTAACAGGTAAGATGGGAATAAAGGAGGCGTGAGGAAATGGAAACTTGGCAGAGAAATTTGTGGTGTGATAAGGTAAAGAGATATTAGGTACGATATACTTGTAATGAAGTGTGAATCAGAGACTGCAAGAAGGAATAGACTAAGGATTGGCACGGAAATAGTAAGACCTGAAAAAGAAGTATCGGAAATAGGACTGAACAGATGAGAAAAAATCGAGGGAAAACAATCGGTAAAAGAATACACATTTTGAGAAGCAGGTCTATACTGCATAAAGGCCGCCTCATAAGGTGTGTTTTTTGCCAGTTCTGTTGCCATTACCTACCACATAATATTCACGAAAGGTTTGTTGTGTGAAAGAGTGAAAATGGGGAAACGAGAGTACGAACTTAGGGGGGGGGGGGAGAGAGAGAGAGAGAGAGAGAGAGTAACGGTGACGTGAAAGAAGTTAGAGATAACGTGGTGACGAGTGAAGTGCAGGAGTGGCAAAGTGGAGACGGAGGGAGTGCGAAGGTAGTGCGAGTGGGCCGAAGAGTGAGAGGTTTTAAGCTTTAGGAGAACTGAAAAATGAGAGAAAGAGGACGTGAGGGGAGGAAGACTGAGGGGTGAAGGAGGGACAAATGATGGAGGTGTGAGGGTGAAGATGGAGAATTGGAGGGAAGGAGAGGAGATGGGAGGTGGTATGAGGGAGGGAGAGAGTGGAAGTGCAAGGGAGGGAGGGAGGGAAAGTGAGGTGCGAGGGAGGGGGGAAGGGAAATGTGGGAGGAAGGAAAGAGATATGAGGGAGGGGGGAAAGATGATGTGAGGTAGGAATGTAGGAGGTATGTATGAGTGAGAGATGGATTATGGAAGTGTGGAGGAGGGAGGAAGGAATGGTGGAGATAATTATGAGAGAGAGAGAGAGAGAGAGAGAGAGAGCTTAAGTACTTGTAAAAGAGGTAACAAGGTTTTCCAGAATGGCGGAAAGACGGCGGTGAAGATGAAGAGAAAAATAAGAGATGAAGATGAAGGTCCAGGGGAAAAGAAGAATGAAGATGAATATGAGCTATATTATGGAGTTGTACGTGAAAGTGAGAGATTAACCTTTATGATAGTACAGTATTTGTTTATTTAGTATCCGTGAAGGGGAGGAACGATAGGTCAATGGTTATCAGGTTCCCATCCCTTTCGGTGGTGACTTGCGGCGGGATTCGAATCGAAAAGCGGCAGATATTTAACCCATTGAGCCCGGGGACGTCTTTTGAAATATTGTTCCAGCCATTTTCTGACAATTTTATTCAGCTTAGGGTATACTTTTAGAACTGGAGATGTTCCGTATAACCTAAATAACCCTCTTCAATACGAGAGGCCTTTCCTAAATTAAATAACATCGCCTTAGAGGAGGAGGAATGAAATAAAACATCACCCACATTTGATGACTTGAGTGTATGCTGGTAATGTGTCCTTTCATAGGCCAGCATAATTAGTCCGAAACACAATATTGTAACCTGTACGACAGTTGGAGTTTTACATGGACTGTTTCACTACAGACACCCCTTCCTGGTTGGTCCGTGGGCCAGCACGTGGAAGGATTGATTCTGGCTATTACTTCCTTGTCGGGGAAAAAGGTTCGGTCCCACAGTGCACCTTGTAAAGACTGATACAGATACGGGAAAGAGATAGGGAGGGAAGAAAGGCGAGGACTGCTGTCAGAGAAAGTAAAAACATGAGAGGGACCTGGATATTGAGATGAGTGAAAAAAGACTGTGATATGACGGGAGACCAGAGGTATAAGGGAGAGACAGGCGAAGTGTGAGGGAGGAACGAGAGGGAGAAAGAGAGAGAGGTGTGTGAGAGAGACGAGAAAGAGGCGGGTGAGGTGTGAGGGAGAGAGGTATGAGAGAGGCATGAGGTGTGAGGTGGTGGTAATCTCTAGGGCGGCCCTGCTGAATGGTTGGGCTGACGAGTGATGGAGCTCCTGAATACTCGCATTTTCCTCAATATTGATCCCCCCTCCCTCCCCTGGCACCCCCTCCCCCCTTGCTGCTAGGGGGAGAGAGGAGAGGATAAAGGGAAGAAGAGGAAAAGGAAGAGATGGAGAATGGAGATGAGGGGAAGGATGAAGTGGGGAAAGATCGAGCCGAAGGAAAAGGCACGGCAGGAAGAGTGGAAAAGAGAGATAATGGAACTGAGATTGGGTGTTTGGGAGATGAGGAATGGAGGGAAAGAGATGGGGAGAGTAAGGGAGAAAGGTGGGGAGAGCAAGGGAGAGAGGTGGGGAGAGCGAGGGAGAGGTGGGGAGAGCAAGGGAGGGAGATGGGAAGAGGAGAGGAAGAGGGACAAATGTGTATGGAGAGAGAGAAAGAGGGGGGGAAAGGATTGAGGGGAGGGATGGAGGGAAAGAAGGATGAAGGAGTGGGAAGTGGCAGTATGGAAAGGAAATAAAGAATTGACAGGGAGTGGGAGATGTGAAGATAATGACATGAAATATGGAGAAGTAATATTATTTTCAGAGAGCAAGGAAGTATAATGACAGACAGACAGACAGGCAGGCTGACAGACAAACAGAATGATAGACACACACACACACACACACACACACACACACACACACACACACACACACACACACACACACACACACACACACACACACACACACACACACACACACACACACACACACACACACACACACAATGTATAAGGATAAGGGGGGATGGGCTGCAGGAGAAAACAGAGAATGCAGAGTAAAGCAAAACAGGTGTGAAGAGGGAATAATAGAAACAGTAACAGTAGAGAAATAGGGAAGAAGGTAGGGAAAATTAGTGTCGTGAGAGAGAAGTGCAAAGAAACGAAGCAAGGGAGAAGAGTGGAATGGTAAAGGGGTTTTAAGAGGAGTAGTGGAAAGAAGCGAAGGGAGAGAGGAAAAGACTGGCGAAGGTGAAAATAGGCAGAAAATGAAGAAAAACTGGCGAAGGTGTAAATAGGCAGAAAATCAAGAAAGACTGGCGAAGGTGTAAATAGGCAGAAAATCAAGAAAGACTGGCGAAGGTGTAAATAGGCAGAAAATCAAGAAAGACTGGCGAGGGTGTAAATAGGCAGAAAATCAAGAAAGACTGGCGAAGGTGTAAATAGGCAGAAAATCAAGAAAGACTGGCGAAGGTGTAAATAGGCAGAAAATCAAGAAAGACTGGCGAAGGTGTAAATAGGCAGAAAATCAAGAAAGACTGGCGAAGGTGTAAATAGGCAGAAAATGAAGGAAGGGTGTGGCAAAGCAGAAGTAAACTATGAAGATATAAGAAGACCAGAAGAAGAGAGAGACAAAAACTGGAAAGAGAAATCTGGACGAAGAGAAGTGCAACTTAGAGAAAAAATAAGTAGTGAATTTGAAAGACCGTAAGTGCAGAGGTGGAAAGAGCTTGGGTGAGGGAGAGTGTGAAGAGGAACAATAGAAGGAGGAACAAAGGGGAAATGATGGTAAAGGAAAGGTGAAGATGGGGAGGAAAGTGAAGGGAGGTGAGGATGGGGAGGAGGGTGGAAGGAAGTGAGGATGTGGAGGAAGGTGGAGAAAGGTGAAGATGGGGAGGAAAGTGAAGAGAGGTGAAGATGGGGAGGAAGGTGGAAGGAAGTGAGGATGGGAAGAAAGTGAAGAAAGGTGAAGGATGGGGAGGGAAAGTGAATGGTGAGAGTGGGAGGAAAGTGAAAGGAGGTGAGGGTAGGGAGGAAAGCGAAGGGAAGTGAGAATGGAAGGAAGGTGAGGTTCGGGTGGAAGGTGGAAGGAACTGAGGGTGGGGAGGAAGGTGTACGGAGGTGAAAGTGGGGAGGATGATGGAAAGACGTGAGGGTGGGGAGGAAGATGAGGATGGGAACTGAGACGAAAATGGAAGATATGAACAGAATATGAGTTGTCTTCTAAGTGGCTTTGGTAATTCCGTAACACCTCTTCATCTGCGATTTAATTTGCACATTACACATAAATACCCTCTTTTGCTGCAGATTATGTCGACGTTAAAATTATATAAACAGTAGACAAGAGAAGTGATATAATAAGGAAAATAATTCGTTAAGGAAGAGCTACTACGAATTTTCGATTGGCACCGTGAACATTGCTGTGTGTTCGATACGTTATTGGTGTGTTTGTGTCAGTTTTATTTCCCGATCACTACAAACGGTGAGAATACAGCAGGGAATACTAATTACACACACACACACACACACACACACACACACACACACACACACACACACACACACACAAAGTCAAAGATTTCGTCATAAGGCGATAGTTGAGAAGAAAGTAACATTTATACCTTTCACTCCCCATGCAAGGCCTTTTCTGTATTCTGCTCTTCTCTCTCTCTCTCTCTCTCTCTCTCTCTCTCTCTCTCTCTCTCTCTCTCTCTCTCTCTCTCACACACACACACACACACACACACACACACACACACACACACACACACACACACACACACACACACACACACACACACACACACACACACACACACACACACACACTTTCGTACCCTACCAAACCTCGCCGCGCCCCACTCAGTCCCACCTCCAAATCACCCTCTCCTTTTTACCTGAGAATCTTGAGACAGGTAAGTAATTAGGGCTCACAAGACGCTCTCACCGCCGCCTCCAAACTCCACACATCCAGTGCGCTAATTTGAGACGTAAAGGAAAATGCGTCATCTTTTTCATAATTTTTCGTTCTCTCTCTTTAACCATTTCCCCACCATGACGTGTCTGTGTATTTCATTCCTTCTCCCTTCTACTGATTCTCTGAGATCTGTAAATGACGTGGTGAAGGGTTTAATGAAGGTTACATCTCACCTTCTTGAGTTCAATGTCTCTCCTGAGCTGAGTTAAATCGTCTGAAGGTAGCAAGGCAGATGTTGAACGAAATCCTCAGGCTGAAATGGTTAAAAAGAAGGGATGGAAAGGTGTAATTGTGGTACTGAAAATGTGCAGGTGGTAATGAAGGAAGGTACTGTTGTCATCAGGGAGGTGACTCTGGCAGTGGAAGAAGGTAACTGGTAATGGAAGGGATAACACTGGTAATAGAAGGAGGTAACTGTGGTAATGGAAAGGATTAACTGATAATGGAGAAGCTAACTGGTAATGGAGGAAGGTAACTGGTAATGGAAGGAGGTAAGTGTGGTAATGAAAGGAGGTAACTGTGGTAATGGAAGGAGGTAACGGGTAATGGAAGTGATAACTGTGGTAATGGAAGGAGGTAACGGTGGTAACAGATTAGATAAACTGTGACAGTGGTAGAGGTAACTGTGGTAATGGAGGAGAGGAACTGTGCAGGGTGATGGGAGAGGGGAACTGTGGTAATGGATGAGGGGAACTGTGGTAATGAAAGGGGTAACTGTGAAGGGGAATGGAAGGGGTAACTAGTAATGGAAGAGGTAAATGGTAATAGAGGAGGAGGACTTTGGTAATTGGGTGGGGGGCAATTATTGTAATGGAAGGAGGTAACTGTGATAATGGAGAGAGAGAGAGAGAGAGAGAGAACTGTGAAGAATGATCTAGTAGGGAAAAAAACAAACATTTGATTACTTTTAGCGGCCAGAAATATGATCCCCTTAGAGTCAGAAGAGCGAATCACTCAACTATACTGTCTTTACTTTAACCTGGCCAAAAATTTATGTCTCTCCATCTTGAATGCTGAGTTGTGGCAATAGAGTAACGCAAAAATGTACCGCTTGTCATGAAGAGGTGTTGTGGAAAGCATGTAGAGACCTGGTGCTTTCTTCTGCCACTGAGCCAGGTGAAATATGCTACAAAAGGATATAAAAATGGGCTAAGTCAGAGTACAAACAGTATACCAGCTTTTAAGTGTGATGTTGAATTCCTTTGGGTAAGGTATTGGGTGCTTAATTTTTAATTAAATTCCAAATTAATGACTACTGAGAGCCATAAAATGTAGGATCACAAACCACAACCTCATCTGTGGTTGATTTGCTGCAGAACGATCAAGAAATTTATCCTCCATTCAGTTACCCTCACCGTCGCCAGCATATTCAAGTGATCTAATAAATCAGTTTTCTCCATTAAAAACTTCACCCTCATCATAAGCACATTCACCAAGTCAGCTCCAAAGCACACACTTCTGAGAAATCGACCTCAGCCTTCCATAAAGCCCTAAATCATTTTGAAAGCCCAATATATTATTTTCATATTTCCTGTCACTGGTCACAAAGAATATATAAATAATTTTTTGTTAAACTTTATATATTCTCGTGACTATGGTGGGGTCTTTTTGTACGAGTTGTCAGTTTGCTCAGTTCCTTCTTCTTTCTTTCTTTTTTCCAACCACTTTTCAGTTTGTGGCGTTCCCCCGGTTCTTCACAAGTTCACTTCAAACTTGGTACAATTACCCTCTGAGTAAATGCCCCTAGACACTTTTATTTAGGCCTCTTTAAAAGTTTTGTGAAGTCAAAGGTGAAACCATATAGATACACATACATTTAGTGATCCTTTGTTCATGTCCAGTTTGTTCAGTAATCATCAGGCCAATTAACACAGTAGTCTTGTCCTTTCCAGGTTTTATTTTACTGTAGGTGTTTGGAAACCGTCCTGCATTTCCTTGGAAGTGTTGCCAGCCTTTAATTTACCTGTATAATTGACCCTTTCGCTACAAGAGTTGCCTACCAAACTGAAATAATCATTTGATATTAACAAGAGTGAAATGGAAAGGACGTCATTGTATTAAAAGAATCTCATAGAAATTTTTCTCACCTGTTCACCTGAAGAGATTCTCCCTAAGTCTTATGAAGTCGTCTGGCGGTAGCATGAGTAAAATAAGTGTAGGCGTCGGACGGAGGTTATCAAACCCTTCAGTACGACCCCCCCCCCCTTTTTTTTTTTTTTTTTTTTTTGTATAGATTAGTACCAGATGATTTTATTCGAATTGGGAAGGACCTCTTAATCCAGAGGTTAATTGCTGATACATCTATCCCTTCCTGTTTTTAACGTCGCCCCTACGCAAAACAAAATCGTCTGAAGATAGTAAGAATTTAATAGAGATGTCATCGTAGTGAAGGGTTAATAAAAAAATACATTTCTACGGAGTTCTCGATATTTATGTAAGTAATAATTCCAACTTGATCATTGCCTTCCCGTATTATTATAAAATTGAAACAAATAAGGGGACACCCACAGCCTCGTTTATTTGTTCTTGCTACCGTATTATTAGCCCATGGAATCCGATGAGGTATATCGTATTATATTTATGCTACAGACGATTTATTTAGCTGAGGGAGAGAAATAAGATGGTGGAGGAGTTGGTGGAGGCTGTTTATAACTCTGTCACCACAAACCGTTTCTCAGGCGTTAACAAAATCGTGTGCAGGTGCCAAGAATAAACTAAAGTAATACGTCACCGGGCTGAAGAGGCTAAACCTAGGGGAGACTAATGAGGAGACGACGATAATTATATTCCGCCCAGGGGTGATCTCCCTTAGTGAAAAGATTTATCATTAAAAACCCCTATGCCCATTTTTAAAGCGTTTTCTCGGGAAGATATGTAAGATTTATCCAGCCACTTTTCCTTCCCCGTAGTTAAAAAAAAAAAAGGGGGGGGGATGGCGTCCTGGCCTGGGGGACTGTTTCATAAGCCCTGGTAATTGTGTGCAGTACCAATTTGCTTCTGGCTTGCCTCCCTACACACTCGGTAATTTAGTCGGGGAGAGAGAGAGAGAGAGAGAGTGAGCATAGTAATCATTCCCGACCAGCTTACTCTTTGGTAAGCTACATAGTATGGATAGGATTCAGAAACGAGACCGGTAAATTACACATGGAATAAAGACTATCAACAAAGTGGTCAGCGAAGTGAGCTACACATGTATTCACTCCCTGTTGAGGTCTGTTTATTTCTTGCTTTCATCCCACACGCTAAATCAGCCATAAGTCACACTCCATCAACATCACCAGGATACACCCATTCTGCCAGTAGTGTTATGAAGCGCTGCTACCCTTGTCATTTGCATATCCCGAGTCTTTAGTTCATTCATTGGTTAATTTTCTTGTTTCCTAGTAGTCATGCCTCATTTTATCTCAGTCACTCATCACCATGATGAGGTTCTGCGTGCTGTGTTTTATCACCTTTAAGATGTATCCGATTCTGAGCTCAAACTAGTCATTTCGTTCCCTGAGAACGAGGAGTCCCTGTTCACGTCGCAAAACAGCGCCACGCATACCCACCTACCACCACCTTGGCACTAATACAAACCCGTCCTTACTGAAGTATGCGAGAGCTATCTAGTTTATGGATGATGAACAGGTATTTGAGAGAGTTTTTATGTTATGTTGGTGGGTCATGCAGAAGAGTGCTAACTGTTAACAAAATTATTGAAACTTTCAGTATGTGACGTGCGAAGACTGCTTGGCCTCAGTGAAGGGACACTGTAATATATCCCCAGAATCGGACGAATGACTCATGAAAATGTTTCATTTCTCAGCCACTGCTTATCATCTGCTACTAGAATTTCTCCAGCGAAATAAAAAAATAAAAGAAATAATCAAATTGAATGAATGAACAAACGAACAAGCTAACGAAATGAATGAATTAAAGAAGGAAGGAAGTAAAGACGGAGGAACGAAGGGAGGTAGGAGAGCCAGAAAGAACGAATGAGAAAAAAAGGTGATGAAAATAAATGGGGTGAAAAAGGTGATTGAGGTAAAGTGAGACTGAGGTAAAAAAAAAAATGGGTTGAGGTAATGAGGTGACTGTGGAGTGAGTGTGTACCTGTGCGGAAGCCTTCACCTGCACCACCACAGGACCCGGAATTAACAGCCTCTCACAGTTCCACGCCAGACCCAGCCGCCCCGACCCCGCTCACCCATCTCATTTTACACATTGCTTTCCCTCTTTACCTTTTATTTCTTGCTTTGTTTTCTCTCGCTTTGGTTTCTTATTCTTCGGGTTTAATCTCTCTCTCTCTCTCTCTCTCTCTCTCTCTCTCTCTCTCTCTCCTATCCTATCCTATCCTTTTCCCCACATACTCCTCGCTTTCTCCTTTCTTTAGCATCGTTTTCTCTCATTTTGCTCTGATTTCTTTAGTTTTACATTTTTATTTCGTTTCTCTGTATTTTCTCTTGTTCCTCGTTTAATTTTCCGTCATATATTCCTTGTCATATTCTCTTTCATTTATGCCTCGCTATATTTTCCCCTTCATTATTGTCCTTCCAGTATTTCCCATCACATTTATTCCTTACTGTATATTCTCTCATATTACTCTTTCTTTTCCTCGTTTTTCCAGCATAATTCACCTTAATTTTATAGGCTTATGATTTGCCCTCGTATTCATCGGGTTAATTTTCTTTTAATTCTCTCTCTCTCTCTCTCTCTCTCTCTCTCTCTCTCGTTCAAGTGGTTAGACTATATTAGATTTGTGTTTTTACCAGAGGGAACTGGCCCACTCACATAACTTGAGTACTATAGTATGTTATGGCCATCAACTGAGCTGAAAGGGGTAAGGGAACTTCGTTAAGTTAAATGGTACGCGCTGTAGTTAACCACTGCTTGTGAAATCGTGGGTTCGTTCCCACCTAAGTGGAGTACTAGTAGTAGTTTTAAGGAAATAAGTTTTGTTAAAACATAATTGAGATTGAGATGGCTTGGGCGTATTGAAAAGGTAGAGGATGACAGTTGGGTGCGCAAGGTGAGAAATGTGAAGGTGGCTGTAGGTGTTGCGAGAGGCAGACCAAAAAAAAGCCTGGGACGAGGTCATAGAGTGCTACCTCAGAGATAATGCACTGAATAGGGAGGCTGCCCGAGATCGAACAGCATGGAGAGCCGCTATTAGGTGACTAAGGCTGACGCATGCAAGCATGTTGAAGCTTTTATAAACTATACGATACGATACGATACGAGTGCTTTTCCATATGACTCATCGATATGTCATAACATCCCACGAATGCCACCACAATAGCCCTGATGAAAGAGCCATAGCGTAGCATCTCTGTATATGTAGATCGGCATTAAGGCTGAAATGGTAACACGTGAGGGTGTGTGGTATTTAGATATTTTAAGCATCTTCCTAAAGCGTAGTAATGACGTTGCATCTAAGTTGAACCATCCCGGGCACACATGGGCCCAGCTAAAATTTTTGCCATGCTTTGTTAGTTTCAGATAATTTTCAGACAAAACAGGAAAGATATTTAATTCCCTAACTGTACCATCTGTTGGTATGTTAGAGAACTGCTGGGCCTCAGAGAACGGACAATCTAGTTTATAACAGGTACAGTCGCCAAACTTTCCACCTGGGCCACCCAGCCGCGAGAGGTGCGTAACGGGTGTTGGCAACAGTGTATCTGTTTGTTCTTGCGTACATGCTCGACGAAAGTTCGGATCATCAACTCTCTTCGTCTGTAGTGAACCTCAGTCAGAGTCAGAGTTCATCCCATAGATGGCTGGGTACGTTGTTGGGTGGAGAGAAAAATGTCTCAGGAGTAAGGCGGCTCTCCCATCGGCTCAGCCAGTTGCATGAAACTGCTCGCACGGAAAACTGTGTGCCATAGGTCGCGCTGACCAAGGCCAAATAAATATGATTATTAATTATATAAGGTAATATATATAATATGATATAGATATATACTCTTATATATAATACAATAATATATATTATACTATACTTATTTGGCCTTGGTCCGTGCAACCTATGGCACGCAACAATTCCATGCGACCGGTTTCCTGCAACTGGTCGAGCCGGTGAGAGCTGCTTAAGGGAGGAGCTTGGCATAGTGAAGGCAAGGGCAGGCGCCGAACGGGGGGAGGGGGATTACGTTATTCATACCGCCAGTGATAATAATTGCCGAACTAGTCTTTGAGATCCATTAGCATTCTACTAAATATTGCATTCTTAACAACACTAAACATTTTATTTTCTATGTTGTTTTTACACTGTTACCATAACATGTTAATGCACTATATACTGGAATCGCTCCAAGCCTCTCTCTCTCACTCTCTCCTTTTATCAGTAATTCCATTTCACAGGGTTATCACTTGATACCACTATCAGTATAGGTTGAAGAGGAATGCAGTTACCTAACATCTATGTCAAGTTACAAGTAAGATACCTTCCATATTCACATCATGAATGGCACTGACCAGTATACGTTAGAATGATGTTCAGACACTGTTAACGGTTGCTTATTTCCTCGTTGGTAGTACTTAAGGTAGATGTTTTTGTGTGTTCTGTGGTGCATCACGAAGAGGTATGTTAAAACAGCGTCACCTCAACAGGCAAAGAGTTTAGTTATACTGCTGCGGAATGTGGCTATTATATCAGCTATGAAATGACTTACCGTATCATATTTCATATGCCTATGGTCATAACAGCACACCTTTATAGTCATTTCACATGACTGAATTACACATTACACGGAAAATTGATTGTGAGCAGTGCCGCTTTTGTGTGAGGTCACACATTTACACGCTCATCGAGTCTTCACCAAACAACATTATCTCACATTATAGCAAGATGAAGACTCCACCGTTACATCACAGTATGCAAAAGCTTCCAGTCATTTGAAGCACAATTGCTACTGATTCATGAATAGCTGGGACATTTATATCACCATTGCCTGTCATCTTACTTATGTGATTGGTAAATGCAACATAACGAACATAAAATTGTCATTACAGGCTGGAACCTTTTTTTTTTTTTTTTTTTTAATCCCATGACCCTAGGCGCCTTAGCGCCCGTCACCGAGGCCCGGGGTGCGAGGATATGTGATTTTTGTTGCTGATTGCCTGCTACTAAGACCAGGTCATAAGATAAGGGCTTGGTATTTAATAGGAGAAACCCATCTCTTCTAACTGGGGTGGAACCACGTCACACGGATCGGCTGGCGGAAGCGTTAATTACCACGTCATCCACAGTACTGTTTCACATATTTAATATATATCAGCTGTTAAAACAATAGCCGTGTTTGCATTGCAGGCACAGTGATCCACGTAATGATTAAGTGATGAGCCATGGGTTTATCATATAATAATGTAAATGAATACGTTTATAAATATGTAATATACGTAAAGATGCGATTTTTTTAGATTATTTTACTTATTGTTTTCAATACTCCCATTATCCAATACTTTCAAGAAGTTCCTTTGAAATTCTTCCGGCAAAAAATTGTCGACCGAATATTGGGATGAACTCTAACTGAGGTTCACTATGGAAGACGAGAGTTGATGATCCGAACTTTCGTCAAGCATGTACAAACGAATAAACAAATACACTGTTACCAGCACCCGTTACCCACCTCTCGCGGCTAGGTGGCCCAGGTGGAAAGTTTGGCGACTGTACCTATGGATATAAAAATCGCACATGTTTTATTCTTATCTTTTTTCTCATTTTTCTCTATTTCTTTCAATTTTTAGTTTGCTCTTTTAATACCTTTTCAGATTCCTTGCGTTTTGTCTTGATTGTAAACAGTCAGTTTAAGCTTACTTCTTTGTTAGTCTTTTTTTGTTTTTGTTTACATATTTATTCGGTTTGCTTTAAACTTACATTCTTGTCCTACTCTTACTTGTATTTAACTGGTTTACTACATACACACACACACACACACACACACACACACACACACACACACACACACACACACACACACACACACACACACACACACACACACACACACACACACACACACACACACACACAATTTGTTTTGTAGCCCTGTAAAATAACAAAAAAAATTATGGATATCCTTGTTTATGTATGTGTGTGTATGTATGCAGTATGGCTATAAAATATATTTGGATTAATATTTTATTTATTATTTATATTTCTTACTTATTCATGACTTATATTTATTGTCAATCACTTCTGTTTGTTACATCTCTTTATTCCCTATCGTGTTGCCCTAACTTTTTCTGTGTCTTTTTATAAATTTCCCGTTCCGTTCTTTTGTTCATTGTACACCAGATTCCCCTACCCCTCTTTCGTTCTCGCTGTCACTGACACTCTCTGTTTTATAATATTCTATCACCCTTCCATGCACCCTATATCATATTGTTTTTAGATTTCTCTGGTGTTCTTAATTATTTTCCGTTCTGTCATGTGAGATCTACAGATTCGTTGGTTCGTAGTTACTTGTAGATTGTACTTCATGTTTGTCTTTCTTATTTGTATTTCGATGGTTCTCCTGTTCAGTTTTCTTTTTCTTTTTTCCAGCTCTTTGTTGGGAGGGATTGGATGCCTAAGACTTACAAGATCCTTCCCCCTTTTATCTCTCTTATTATTCATTCTCTTTATTTCACTTTCTATTCTCTTCCTGTCTCTTGTATCCATTCATGTCTGCCACCTTTCATGCATCCGTCTTTTTTTCCATCTCAGTTTTTATTATATTTCTGTCACAGTTTTCATCCCTTATTCTTTCTCTCGGTCTTTATCATCCTTTCCCCTCCCCCTTCCCAGGTTTGCACTCTCCTACTTTCTTTTCTTTCAAACATTCCTCATTGTATCTGTATCACTCATTCCCTCTCTCCCATTTTTTTCCCTCTCCGTTCATCCTCCCTGCCTTTATCATCCATTTTCCTGTATCCCGTATTTTAATCTCGACCATCTATCCCCACACGCTGACAAGGAGCCTGCATATGATGGTGCTGTGTACCTTGGGTGAAGCTAAACAACTGTGGCGTCCACTCTTGAGCCAAGTCTCCTCATATTTCCATGCACCTCGCCGTGGGGAAGGACCCTGATAAGACCTTGGTGAGGCGCTGCCTGCCACAAGGGAGCGTCAGTTCCCTGCACGATGTAGGTACTGTAACGTGCCTGTAGGATAGCCCCACCGAAGCGGTTGCTTACCTGTCCCTGTTGGATCTGCTCGGCCAGACGGACCGGAGTTAAGCAAGAAGTCTGTTCCTAATCGCATCTCTGGATTACTTTCCCAGTCATTTGTACTCATTCCTTTTTATTTACATGTAATCTCCTGCTCCTTCCTCTTCTTCCCTGCGCTTGCTCTTGCTTCTCCATTTTGTCATCTGTATGTTTTCTTCCTTTGTATTAAGTATAACCTGTTTTCGGTTCTTTCTCCTTTCCTCTCTTCTCCAGTCTACTTCTCTGCGTACACACACACACACACACACACACACACACACACACACACACACACACACACACACACACACACACACACACACACACACACACACACACACTCCATTCTGTATTTTTTTTTTCCTCATTCTCCCCTCCCATTTCTCCCTCATTCTATTATCTCTCCCTTTCCTACCCATGCCTTACCCTTCCTTCCCTACAGCCGTGGGTAAGCTGCAACATAATAGGGCTTGTCACTCTTTGCCCTGAAGCTCTCTCTCCCTCTCCCTTTCTAAAACCCTCTTACTTCCCTCCCTATTCCCTCTTTCCTACATTTTACTTCCCTGTCTGTGCATCTTCGTTCATAAGTCCTCTCACTTTCTTCCTTGCTCCATTTTTTTTTTGTATCCTCTCTTTTTCTCTTGTTTCTCACCCCCTACCTTCTGTTTTTCTTTCACTAATTTCCTATCTTCTCTCCCTCCGTTTTTTCTCTTGTCTCACCTATTTCCTTCTTCCTACACTCCATCTTTCTTCCCCTCTCCTCTTCCATTACACCATTTCCCTACAGTCCACCTTTTATTCTTTTTAGGCTTCTGCTTCTCGTTATACAATCCTCCTTTACCTATTCCTTACCTTCCCCCATACACATATTTGCATTCTTTCAGGCTCTTTTCCTTTTTTTATCTTAATTTTTTCCTGTCTTTCCTGCCTTCCTCTTTTCTTGTCTTACACCCCCCGCCCTCTTCTTTCCTTCTTCACACCTTCTCTCCTTCTCATGCTGTCCACATTTCCTCCTCACTCCCTCCAGTTTTCCTTCCACCCATCCATCTTACCATTATCTCCGTAGTCCATGCCCTTTTCTTCCTTCCTTCCTCTCTCCTTCATTTCCTCCGTTAAGCACACCTTTTCACCCCTTCTAGCTCTCCCTCTTCCTCCTCCCACCTCAGCCTTCCTGCGTATCTTTTTGCCATTGACTTCATTCATTCTGCTTCATTCCCTTTTAATATCGCTCTTTGCCTTCTCCTCCCTTCATACACAATCTCTTCACCTTTTCTAGCTCACCTTTTTCCTCCTCTGTCCTTCCAAGCTTCCTTCAGTCAGTTTCTTCTTCCATTCCTTCTTCCATACTGACTATTCCAATCTCCACCTCACTCTTTTCTTCCTCCCCCTTTCCTTGCCACTTTCCATACACACGGCTTTTTTTTTTCCTCCTACTTTCTTCATATCTTCCCGCTTCAGCTCTTTTCCTTCTTTTCTGCCCCCCAAAATATCCTCAACTCTTGGAACTCCCTCAACTTTTTTCCTCGCTCTTTGCGTCCCTGGCTACCCTTTGCTCTTAGAACTCACATTGTCTTCCTGCATTACTCTTCATCCCTACCTTGATTCATCCCTCTCTGCCCTTCTCAGTTCAGACCCTTTCCACCCACCCTTTAGACGGATATCTTCCTCCATTTTTTTTAAACAGTACATTCACCACTCTTTTTAACATTTGCCTATCCTTGTCTTTCCCTCCCTCCCTCCCTCCCTCCCTCTGAACAGTTTTTCTTCTCATTCCCTGGATGTTTTGCCCTCCCTCCCTAAAGACATATTTTTTCGTACCCCAAGAAGATTTTTTGGTTATCTTTAGATATGATTCCACCCCGTAGATTTTTTCCCATTTGTCCTTCTATTCCTGTTATTAATCTCTGCAATATGGTAACTTTTCTTGTTTGTTTTTGCCCCAGCCTAGCCATTTTACTCAGTACTGGAGAGCCCTGCAGGGGAAAATGAGTTAGTTAAGTATATACTCGTACATAATCATCCCGTTCAGAAAGCTTCCCTTTAGCATAACAAAATCGACTGGAAGACAAAGAAATGAACTACACACGACACCATCTTTCTCCACTTGTGTATTTCTTGACCTGTCTTCCTTCACTGCCCTTCTCCCCATTCCCCAGCCTATTAATTTCTTGTTTCATTCCTTAATTATTTCAGTATGTTGACTTAGTTTTGTAGTTTATGCCTGCCATTACCTGGTGATTTTCCCCAGCATAGGAGAGCTCCAGGGGGTGACAGGGTGACTGAATGATATATATATATATATATATATATATATATATATATATATATATATATATATATATATATATATATATATGTGTGTGTGTGTGTGTGTGTGTGTGTGTGTGTGTGTTCCCTCCAGTTCAGTTATCGTAAGTTAATTAAACCGTTACGGGAATAGAAAGATAAATATGTCAGTTACATCCCCCGGCTGAAGAGGGTAATGTTTTCTTTCTTTTCTTTCCCCTTTCATTTAGCACCCTTCCCGTCTCACTCCCTTTCTCTTCTTTTACATGCTTCCCCGTCCTTTTACTCCCCAACATTTCCTTCGCTCATTTTAATTCATTTGTTTTCTCCTTAATTTCTCCTCTTTCCATTCCATCCTTCACACCAGGTTAATTCTTCATTTTCATCCCCCCATGGTCGAGACGACGCTAGTACTCTATTCCAGCGGACGCCAAACGATTTTAGTTGAGATTTATATAAGTCTGAGAGTGTTAAGCCTTTTATGTGGCTAGTTTCTTCAGACTTCTACCCCGCATTTTCCCTCTGTAGGCCTACCGTCTTCCTTTTCTATACCATCTTATCCACCATTCATACCTTTCTTCTCTTCTCGTCTTTCTCTATTCACTTAATCTTTTCTCCTTAATTTCTTGCATTGTCTCTTTTCCATTTTCCCCTCTTTCATGCCTTCTGTCCCCCTCTAAACATACCTTCACCCTCTTCTCCTTTTCTTTGCATTTCGTCTTTGTTCAGCCTCATCTGTTTCCTTGTTTCATCTTCCCTCACCTCTTTCATTCCACTCTGTTCATTCCATCCATGTTTCCATACTTATTCCGCTCTTTGTCAACCTTCCTCCTTCCCTCAATCTTCCTCCCTCTCTACATCTTTTCTGCCCTCCCATTCCTCCTCACTCCGTCCCTCCTAATTCCTCCACACTCCCTCCCCTCCTATTTCTCCACCCTCCCTCCTTCCCTCCCTCCTCCTTGCTCTTCCCTCCCTCCTCCCTCTCTCCCCTCCTCATTGCTCCTCATTCCCTACCCTCTTTATTCCCTCTTTCTCCTTCCCGCCTCTCCTCATTGCTCCCCCTCCCCTCTTCCCTCTCTCCCCTTCTCATTGCTCCTCATTATTCCCTCTTTCTCCTTCCCGCCTCTCCTCATTGCTCCCCCTCCCCTCCCCTCCCCTCCCCTCCCCTCCTTCCTTCCTTCCTTCCTTCCTTCCTTCCTTCCTTCCTTCCTTCCTTCCTTCCTTCCTCATACCTCCCTCCCTCTCCCTCTGCCTTAACTGTAGGGCAAACTATCATAACAATGGTCCTGCCAGAAACACTCCTTCCTGCCCCCCTTGTCTCTCCCTCCCTCCCTTCCTTTCTCCTTCTCTTCCATCCTTTCCCTCTATCCCTTCCTACCTTGCCTCAACCTCCTTACCTCCCTTCCTCTTTTCCTTTCTTCCTCCCTCTTTCCTCTCTTACTTTCTCTCTTCCTTCTTTCCTCTCCTTTCTCCATTCTTTCTTTCCTCACTTCCTTTCCCTACCCTTTATTTCATCTCTTCCTTCTACATCCTTTTCTTTCTTTTTTTCCCTCATCTGTTCTTTCTCTCTTTCTTTTTCACATCTGTCCTCTCCGCATTCCCGCCTCACTTCATTTTTCTCCCTTCTCCCACTTTATCTCCCGATCTTTCTCGCTCTCTTCTATCTTTTCGTCCAAGTTCCTTCCCTCCTTCTCTCCCTTCCTATTTCCCTAATTTTCTCCCTCCCTTCCTCATTCACTTCCTTTCTCTCGCCTGATTTTTCTAACGCCTTCCGTTCCTAACCATATCCGTTCCTAGCCCTCGGCCTCCATCCCCTCATTTCCTCCTTCTTAGCTTCATTTCCCTCTCTTTTTAGTCTCTCTCCCTCCCTTTCTCCCTCCTTTCCTTCCTCCCTTCCTTCTTTCCATCCTTCCTTCCTTCCTTATTCCCTCGCTTCCTTCTTATTTCTCCCTTTCTCTTTCTTCTTTTCTTCCATTCTCCCTCCCTGTCTTCCTCGTTTTTTCTTTCCACTGATTTCTTTCTCCCACCTTTCTTCTTTCTCTGCCTTCTTATCCCCTTCTCCTCTTTCCTTCCATTTCATTCTTCCCTTTTCTTCTCTCCCTCCCTGTCATCCTTTCTTCCTCCCTTACTCCCTCCTCTCTTATTCTCTCACTCTTTTCCTTCCTCCCTCACTTCCTCTCTCCTTCCCTTACTCCCTCTCAGTCTTCGTCTCTCTCTCTCTCTCTCTCTCTCTCTCTCTCTCTCTCTCTCTCTCTCTCACACACACACACACACACACACACACACACACACACACAGATCCTTCTCCCAGTTTTTAGCATGCTTCTTTTTCATAACTATCTTTTTTCTTTATTACTTTCCCGTTTTTTTTAGCTTGCCTCTCTTCCTCAGTCCTTCCCTTCCTGTCTTTCCTCCCTTCATACCTGTTTTCTTCATCTGTCCCTCTTTCTCATTCTTTCCCCCCTTTTCTCTCTTCCCTCCTTTCTCTCTCCCTTCTCTTCTTCCTCCCTTCCCTTCCCCCCCTCCTCACCTCACCCATACACTCTCCTTTCCTCTATCCCCTCCTTCCCTTTCCTCTCCTTCTCCCATTCCTTTTCTTGCCCTCAGAGTATTCGTTGCTCTCCACACACACACACACACACACACACACACACACACACACACACACACACACACACACACACACACACACACACACACACACACACACACACACACACACACACACACACACACACACACACACACACACAGTTCTCCGTTCCCTACTTTCTCCATCACTTACCCTCTCCCCACTTCCATTCTCCCTCATCCCTCCGTTCCTTTCTTTTTTCTTCTTCCAGCTCGTTTCTTCTTTCTTTTCCTTCTTGTCTCCCTCTTCTTTCTTCCTTCCTTTCTCAATCTTTCACTCACCTTTTCCCATTCTTCTTCCCTTCCTCTCCCTCCATTCCCTCTCTTCCTAATTCCTTTCCTCTCTCAGTCCTTCGCTAGCCCTCATTATGTTGTCGTCTGTTCAATATTGTACTGTTCTTCGCTGCATTGCTCTGTCCTACGTATCACTCGATGGAGGGAAAAAATGACTGTTCATTTCCCTCCCACGGTTTTCATTACCAGGGTTAAAAAATGGGGGGGAAAATAGATAAAAAGGAAAGTACAATGAGTATTAACCTTTCCACCATGGTAACGCTTTTTTTTTTTCATTCTAGTTACCGCCAGACGATTTAATTCAGCTCAGCCGCGGTCCGTCATGGTGGAGGGGTTAAGAAAGGTATCACCCCATCTAGTGCTAGGTGTACACGCAGCATTAGATGGGATGATAAAGTGAAATAGAAAGTCGACGTCTTAGTGAAGGGATTAAAATATCATGGTGGCCCCCCCATGCCAGGATGATTTAGATTAATGGGGATATGGTTGATTTGTTTACTGTGGTTGCGGCAAGTTATCCTCTGTTAAATGAAATCGTATGACATTGATTGTAACAGTATACAGTGATGATAGTTCTCAGCCTCATCTTTAATCGAGATCATCCCAGACCTTTTTACTGTGGCGTGAAGAAGAGATGACGGAGAAGATAAACGAGTATACTGTATGGTAAAGAAACTGTATGGAGATTGTAACGAGGAGGAAGAGAGAGGAAGGGAGGGAGGGAGGGGTATTTTGATTGTATTCACACATCCATGCCTCCGTGTACGCATATGCCTCTAAGATTGCAGAGATGAACAAGCAGAAAAATTCAGACTGCAAGAATCCAGGACTGCAAATTACGCCGTTCGATGTTTTGGGGGAAAAACACCGTATTTTTGCAAGTGCTGGTTCATTAGTGAAGTATGCAAGATGCACCAGAGCGAAAGATACGAGAGAGGAGCTCAAGAAGTTTTCCAATTCAGACCATAAAAAACTCAATATAAACTTAGTTGCCATCTTATATTTCAGTATAGTCTCCCCGTACATATTTTACAAAATCACTTTCCTTATAAGGATTATAAGACAATATCGGTCTGCATATTTTGGTGATTATATCGACATTTCTACGGCATTCGTTCATAAGTACATTCTCACTCTGGCTCACATTTATTGCATCAGAGGACCTGTTATTCTGCGTGACCATGATTCATCCACAGGGAACTTAAACTCGTTGACCACCCTGTCACACTGGTGTCAGAGGGAACGTCTGGCATAAACACATATTGATGGCAGTGTGTCCTCATAGGCATGATGAGTTTATATTGTCGTTTCAACACTTTGACATACGTGCACTCAGATGCAGACAAACATACACTCAAGTAAACACACACACACACACACACACACACACACACACACACACACACACACACACACACAGTTTATTTAATCAGTAAGCTTGCTCTCACACCGTCCCCTATCCCTCCCACGTCTCTCATTTTATCTGCCTCTTTCTTACCCTTCATCTTTCCTTTGATCCATATATCTCTCAAGCCTCCCTTATCTCCCTACACCCACCTGTGTCTCAACTATCCTTCAGTTTATCTATGTATACCTATCTCCATCCATTTATCGGTCAATTAATATATCTACTTATTCAGTCATTCATCCAGTCATCCCGTCCTATCCATTTGTCTATCCATCCATCCATCTATCCACCCACCCACCCATGCAGCCATCCATCCATCTTCTTCCCCACCTTTTCTTACCTCTCCCTCCTCCTCCCTCCCCCTCTCCACCTCCCCAGATCTAATTAAGGGCAGGTGTCCTCCTCACCTGCACGTATCCCACCTTGCTCTGCCTTCTCTCACTCTTTCTCTCGCCTCTTCTCTTCTCTGCGTACCTGCAGCTAGAGTGCAAGATTGCAGGATGTTCTCTGTGCATGTTTTCTTGTGGTTTTGTTCTGTTGTCGTCGTTGTTGTTGCTGTTGTTGTTGTTGTGGTGGTGATGGTGTGTTCCTTTTGTTGTTGTTTTGGTGGTTGTGGTGGTGGTCGTAATGATGTTGCTGTAGGTGTTTGTTGTTGGTGGTGGTGTTGATAGTACTGTTGTTGTTCATGGCGTAGTTATTGTAGTTGGTGGTGATTTTTTGTTATTATTATTGGCGATGGTAATGATAATGTTTTGTTCTTGGTTGTTAGTGTTGTTCGTGGTAGTGTTTTTGTAGTCGGGTTGTTCTGCGTTGTTTTTGTCTTTGTTGTACTGCATGGTTTGTGTACATGATCTTACCTGTCATCTTGTGTATTCCCTGCTTCATTTTTCCTTTCCTTTATTTTACTTCCTTCTCTGCTCCTATCCACCTTGCATCCTTACTTCATTACTTCTCATTTCAACCTTCTCACCTTCTTCCCGGTTTCACTCTTTATTATTCATTCTTATTTATGCATTTTTCACCTCCTTTCTAGAACCGTATTCTTATTCCTTTACCTCCTTTTCCATTTACTCTTATTATATATATTTTTTTTCAAATATTTTTCTCTTGTGTACCCCCCCCCCCCCGTTTTTATTTTTCCTTCAATTCTCCCTCTCTTCCCCTTCTCTTCTAGTCATTCCTTTCGCCTCCTTCCCTCCCTCCCTCATTCCTTTGTCCTTCTCCTTCCCCCTTTCCTTTCTTCATCCCTCATTTTCTCCTCACTATCTTTCTCCTTCTATCATATCATTGCTCTCTCCCTCCTTCCCTTTCTCTTTCCCCCCTCCCCTTCTCCCTCCCTCCCTCCCTTCTTCTTATCCTCTCTCCCCTTCTATCTCTTCATCCCTCCTTCCTTTCCCTCTCCCTCCTTCCTTCCCTCCTTCCTTTCCCTCTCCCTCCTTCCTTCCCTCCTTCCTTTCCCTCTCCCTCTCACCCTCCCTCCTTTCCTCATTCTCGCTGTCACTGCATCTGTGTTGTTTCTCCGTTCACTTCCCTTCCTTACCTACTTTTTCCCCTTTTCTTTCATCCTTTTTCTGTGTCAGGTGGTTAGAGGAGTCCGTTGCTGATCCTGAGAGGGTGGGTTGGATCCACGCATTGGCAGGGAATTGTTAGAGCATTTGAATCCCATTAGCATAGTCGTTACTACTTTCCCAGAAGACCCACCAACATGTCAAAAACACCCCAGCTTATACCATCACTCCAGTCCGGGGCTACAATACAGCTGTCGTGTGTGTGTGTGTGTGTGTGTGTGTGTGTGTGTGTGTGTGTGTGTATTAGATTTTCGTTTACCTTCCTTTAGAAGAAACAACTTTACATACTTCCATTTTTTTTTTTCCTTTCCCCAGACTTGTGTATTATTTTAATGTACTGCACACTGTCCGACAGAAGTGTGACATGGTGTTGGTGCGTGGAAGGAGTGATGTGCCTCAGGGAAACAGACTGATTAGAGAATATACAAATCTGAGTACACAAGAAATATTGGAAAACAGACATTCTTCTTTCACATTCCGCTTTCCTCACGTTTTCTTCAGTGTGCTGCTTCACCTCATCCACACTCCTCATCTGCACAATTTGTCTCCTCACTTTTTTTTCTGTTTCATCTCGTCCTCCCTTGCCTTAACTTTTTTTTTTTTAACATTGTTTTACCTTCCACGCATTCACTCCCTCTCATCCCCTTCTGTTCCTTCTTCCTCTTCTACAACCATCTCCTTTGATTTCATTTCTTACTCTTTTTCTTTTCTTTTTCTTCCTCCTCCATTTGCTTCTTTCTTGACTTCCCCCTTTTTTTCATCCTATCTTTCCTTCCTCCTTTTCTTTCTCCTCCGCCTCCTCCCTCCTCCTTGTCCTCCCTTTCATTCATCATGCATCCACAGCATGTCTTCCTCCTCTCTTTCCTTCTTTCTCCCTCTTTCATCTCCTCCGTAACTCCCTCCCTCCCAGTTTCTCTCGTCCACCTTTTCCACCCTTATCTTCACTTTCCTCTTTCCCTTTCCTTTATTCTTCCTCATCCCCTCCCCCTTCCCATTCTCCCCTCTTCCATCAGGTCCTGTCTACTGGCATATAATTAACCCACCTTTATGTGAATACTACTAAGCTGTATTGGTTCCCTCTGCTTGGTGTGGTGGCTGTGCGGGGCGGCGTTGTTCTTCATACTCGTTGTTATACCAGATATCAATTTTTCAGTGGTGCTCCTTTGTTTACTCTGCCTCTGCCTGTGTGTGTGTGTGTGTGTGTGTATGTTTCTCCTTGCTTATCTTTGTGTCCAAGAGAAAATATTGTTCTCCTTGGTTACTTAATAGTTCTGATTGTTTATTAAATTGTCTTTTAGTTCTCTTGGTAATTTAATAGCTGTTTTCTGTTTGTATGTTAAATATCCTATAGTTCTCTTTCTGATTCGATCTTGCTGCGAAAGTGTAATATGAAACTTATTATACCGTATCGTGAAAAAATTATGAGGAAAATGAACTTTTCGGTAAATACTGAGCGAACAGATGCGGTAGGAGAATGCTGCAGGGTGAGAAAGAGGAGGATACGCAAAATTAAAAGTAACCGAACGAGATGAAAGTACAAAAATAATACGAAAGGGAATACCAGCAGCCTTGAGATGGAGTGAGAGGAAGCTGCGGCATGATGCGGTATGGAGAGATATACTGGTAGGCAGTTACAATATTCCTGCCTGGGATATAGAGAGGGGATGCCGTGGTATATGCATCAGTAGGATAAACAGCCAAGAGTCAAGCATCAGGTAATATGCCGGAGCAGGATGAGTTTATCGTTGGTGAACAAGTATTTATCATTATTACTCGATCACAGGGGCAGTGTGAGAAAGTGAGGTGGAATGAGAACTGGTGTTAACAGTGTAATATGTGAAGTGGTGAGGCGGAATATCTGCCTTTACCTGTAATCTTTTAACCGCAGTGTGACATCTCGATTGAACAGTTTGGCTGTCTTTTGGTCAGTTTTCTTCAGAAGGAACAATTGAGCAGGTTGTCAGTTTTGGATTCGTTCTTGTGTGCATAAGGGAAAGCTATATTTCAGCTATGGAAAGACCTCATTTTCTAAGTTGTCCGTGTGTTTTCATATCTTATACTCAGCTGAAATTCCCCTGGTGACTTACACACACACACACACACACACACACACACACACACACACACACACACACACACACACACACACACACACACACACACACACACACACACACTAAATACGACCAATCCAGCTGGACACACATCCATTGCACCCTTCACTCACCTGTCCTCGTGTGCCAAGCTTAGGTGGTGGAGGATTACGTCACTAACGAAAGATGGCGTCTTGGGATCCCATTTACCTCTTTCAGTCCGAAGTTTTTTTTTTTTTTTTTTTTCATGTTTCTTGTAGAAGACTTTAATCAGCTTAGGAACGACTAGTCATGAAGAAGTGCCCAGAAAAATATGTAGAGCTCTAGCATTTTTTTTTTCTACTACTCAGCCATGTGAAATACGATTCGAAAGGATGAAAATCTGGGCCAAGTTAGTATAAAAGGGATATAGTAATGAATGCCTGGTGTCCCAATGTGTCCGATGAGAGCTTAAATCCAGTGAGTGAGTGGGATTTATTTTTCACATAATGCCTCTAAGGGATGGATGACTGGGCTCTCTCGCTGGCACTATCTGAGCTGTGTACTCGTATTCTGCTGGTTCCTAATACCACTGGTGAGGCAACAAGGACTGGGTGTTGTATAGATGGGTGGTCTCCTACTCCATACTTTTTTTTTTTTAATGGAAATCAAGCTGATGATGGTTGTGGTAGTGGTGGTGGTGGTGTTAATGGTGATTATATATATATATATATATATATATATATATATATATATATATATATATATATATATATATATATATATATATATATATATTTATGCCTTGTGTTTCTTTTTGGCCTGTTTGTTATGACTAGTATTATATTGTTCATCATTTAATTGTTGTTCCCTAATGATGTATTTCTTTTACTTTGGATACTTCTAACTTGATGTATGTATAAATAATCTTCATTCATTCAGTCACTCACGCATCCATTCATTTTTCATGAATTTATTTTAGGATGATGATATTAAGGGTCACGTCAGCTTTGCCTTTTCATTTTACTGTTTGCAATATGTGTTGTTTACCCCTTTTCAGCAATGGGCCAGCTAATTAGTGTATTGGGACATTAGTAAATTCAGGGACGTCTGTGTATTTTGTCCTCATTATTTACGGCATCATTAAGGTAATTGGGTGATTAGGCCAAGGGTTGCGGAGGAGAGAGAGAGAGAGAGAGAGAGAGGAGGGGGGGACGGAGAATTAGGAAGGAAGATAGAAAACACGTGAAAAGAATGATGGGAGAGAAAAGAGAGGGAAAAGGAAAATACGAGAGAGAGGTGGGGGGGGGGGACGGAGAGTTAGGGAAAGAAGATAGAAAGCATGTGAAAAGAATGATGGGAGAGAAAAAGAGAGGAAAATAAAGTTCGAGAGAGAGAGAGAGAGAGAGAGAGATGAAGTGAAATAGAAGGAAAAATGATAGAAAAGAAAGGAGACACGATTGAAAAAGCAGTAGACAGACAAAACAATGACGGAGAAAATAAGTAATCGACAAAGTGATAAAAAGTGATGGAATAGAGGAAGTGTAGGTGTTATAAGTGTACAATAGAGCCGAGATCAACAGGAGCCAAATAACTGGGACCTTGATGGCCTGTTATCACGGAGCAGGGGGACGCCCAACCTCAATTTTGACCTTATCCATGACCGGCGCCATTGATCCATCCGCACCAAAATAATAACTTTTTCCCAGACCAACTCGGAATGCATTGGACAGATTTATTAAAATTGCGTCAGGCATTCATGAGTTAAGACCGCGCCCTGAACGTTGACCTTGACCTTGACCTTTAATTAATATGCACCAAAATAAAAAGAAAAAATCAAACATCTATTTCCCAGACCCGCACATAATATAGAAACCAGCTTGATCCTCTTGACATCAGGCATTCATTTGATATTTTTTAGTATGCATACCGAGATACATAAATGCATAAGTAAAAAAGAATCAGTCACAATTGGTGTACATCATTGTTTTGGCAAAAGTTTGAAACAAATAGGAAAATAAAAAAAAATGGTGAGACCGAGGGAGGGACGAGAGGAGTAGCTTAAAATTAAATATTGATGGGTTTGTTGGGGCAGAAAGTAGTAACATTATCAATATTTTCAGACTTTTGTATTTTTGCTTTCCTCGGCAGAATGAAACTGTCTGGTTCTGATGAAAACAAAAAAAAAAAAATGATAAGAACTAGAGAAGACGTGATCATAAAGTGATTAAGGGATCCTATAAAAGGTGACTGAAAAACATAGTGTAGCTAAAGAAATGGAGAAAAGTGAAGTATGGAGAGGGAGAAGGAAAGTGTAAAAGAGATGAGAACAGAGAGAGAGAGAGAGAGAGAGAGAGAGAGAATATACAGATAAAAAATAGAAAGAGGAAGAACGAACAGAGTAACAGAGGTGAAAATACAGGACGAGTGAGGGAGAATATAAAACAGAGCACAACAAAGAACTGGAATAAAAGAACGCGAGAAAGAGAGAGGGGGAAAAGAAAGAGTAAACAGATAAAAGAGAGGAAGACTAATTTTACTTTCTTACGAACATGTTAACACCAGATTCACGACAAATCCGCTTACAGTAATGGAGCAGATCACTTCTTTCACACCCACGATATATATATATATATATATATATATATATATATATATATATATATGCCTTCACACGATTTTATTGAGGTTAGGGAGAAAAATAAGTTGTGTAGGATTAATGATGTGTTTTTTGTAATCCTGTTACTACTAATGTTTCTCTGGAGTTAACAGAATCGTCTGGAGGTAGTAGGAATGAACGAAGAAATTGTCACCACAGTGAAACGGGTTAAAGAATTATGTTGTCATTTTGTTGACTGTAATGAACCAAAGTTATTAAAGCCTGTAATTGATTTCTTTATGAAAACATTACCTCCATATCACTCCGAAGAAATAACACCTTAATAGACAATTATGTACCCCGACCGAAAGCCCGTGTGTGGGGGGGAGGGGGGGTGCGTGCGTGCGTGCATGTGTTTTTGCGTGTGCTGGGGTGCGTGCGTGCGTTCATGTGTTTTTGCGTGTGCTGGGGTGCGTGCGTGCGTTCATGTGTTTTTGCGTGTTAATGCATGTGCATGCTTGTGTGCGTGTGCGCATTGTGTACGTGCGTGTGTGCGCGCAGGTATTTACGCGTGCACGCGGAAACATACAAACACACACAAACGAACAAAATATGTCAGGGACAGAAGTATTTTTACCATTTATTTTTACCTTCATTTTTTTTTCTTTTTTTTTTTTTTTTTTTTTTTACTCTAGGAAAACCCAGTTACCTTAAACCCAATGAAGATTATCTCTGACCCTTCTGATTTGAGTCTCAGGAGTTGAATGCTCACAGCACTATGGCTGAGGGTGGGAGGGGGGGTAGGTTAAGAGTTGTGTTCCTGGCCACACCTGGGTCCGGACGGATCTCATCCCTGCATTTCAAATTCCCACCCAACAATTCTGGAGCAGGTCGAGGCTTCAAGAAAACCAGAAATGACGTAGACAGGGGTTGCTGGTTTGCTGTGGCTGTTCGTGGGTGTGTATTAGCTGGTGGTAGAAACACAAAGACACGATTAGTACCTATCGACTGCACGTGGGTCATTAAAGCAGACGATTTTTGCTAAGTTCTAGTCTTCCTCTGCAGTAGGACTCGCAGTAGTCAATGTTCTGTCCATGTACCCGATTGTGTTGCTGGGTGAACAGGAACAAAGGGGAAGCACTGGTGGTAGAGAGAATGGAATTATAATTACTCCATTTTACTGAAGTAGTATATACAGACCTTCTGTATCGTCTTCGCTGCGAGAAGTCTTTCCTGAAGTAGATAACAATCGTTTGTAGGAAAAAGGAGTACAATAATAACAGACCTATCGTATCGCAAGACTTAGAGGTAGATGACCAGCCTTCGTCCTTAGCCATGTTACATGAACAGTAAACTTCCCTCGACCTCTTGGAGATGCTGACTTCTTCACGCTAAGCTGCCATTCCTACGACTGGTGCTTTAACCCAACACGTCACTAGGCGTCATATCATTATGCATGATCTAATATCTTCATATTCCTTTTTCCTAATTATCTCGTTCTCATACCTCAGATCTACTCGTATTCTGTCATCCTCGTTCATAATTTGTTTTCTGTTTCATATAACCAAGGAGTTATCTCATTCCTTGCACCTCCTATGTATTCTTATTCCATCTTCTCACACTTTAATCCTTCATAATTCTCGATTCTAATCTATTCCTTCTCCTAGTCCCTTTTGCTCTTCAGTTTCCTTTCCACTCTTCTCTTGCTGCTTATCCCCTGTCTCGTCTCTGCTTAAATTGCAATGTTTTCTGCTTGCCTCATTTTCCCTTCCTTTCTCTCTTTTTTTCTTTTTTAATTGTCTCCTTTCTCTTTTCTTTTTCTTCCTTTCACACCTTCCTCTCCTTTCCCCACTGTTATCTACCGTTCCTTTCCTTTCTCCCCACCCTCTTTTCTCTCCTCTCTCTCTCTTCTCATCCCTCCCTCTCTTCTTACCCCTCCCTTTCTTCTCCCCTCTCCTCTTTGCTCTCACCGTTTCCTCTCCTCCTTCCTCTACGCATATTGTTTATCTTCCTATTCTCCCTGATTTCCTCACCTTTCATTCCCTTGCATCTTCCTCCTATTTCTTCTTCCCATACCCTCTTTTCTTTTCTCTCCTCTTGTCACCTCACCAGTCCTCCTCTGCCTTTCCCTCTTTTTTCCCTCTCACTTATTACCACTTCACCCATTCCTCCTCTATCTAATCACTTCCCTCTTTCTTCTTACCTATTCTTCCCGTGCCCATTCCCGTCCAACTTCTCCGTCCCATCTTTTCATTCTCTCCTTCCTCTCCCCCTCATCTCCCCTCAGTTGCAGATACCTTTATCTCCTCTCTTTCCTCTCAGCTCTTCTTCAAACTTTCCGTTTCTGACATCTTCCTGTTGTGTTTCTTCTCCGATCCCCCTTTCCTCCCCTCTTCCCTCTCATCCCCTCTCTCCTTCCTACCCGCTCCCTCCTTTGTTTCCTCTTCCCACAACCCTCCATTCCCTCTCCTCCCCTCCCCTCTCCCTCCCCACTCACCCCCTCATCCCAGCTTCCCCGTTCCCTCTTTCTCGCTTCTCTCCTCATCCGCTTCACATTTACATTCCTTCCTCTTCGCTCCCTCCTTTCTCTCTTCACCCCTCTCCCCTCTCATCCCTTCATCTCCCTTTCCTCTTTTCCCTCCTCTCCCATGTTAACAACGTCGAAATGGAACCTGAGTTTACTTCCAGTGATCATCGAATTAGTCAGTTTGATATTACCGCTGAAAAAAAAAAAAAAAAAAAAAAAGTCCCAGCCTATCGTAGAGCGGATTTCACCAGGCCTAGAGCGCACCTTACAACTATGTATTGGACGCAAATTATTGAAACCGATGACGTAAACCAAACATGGGAAATTTTCATCAAAAAATTTAGTGGTAAAGTCATGTGTACCACTACATAACAGGCATCCAGCATGTCAAAGTAAACCAAAGTGGTGGTTCAGTGAAAGTAAAAGTAGCTTAATTGCCAAAAAAAAAAAAAAAAAAATCATACCATAAATATAAAAACTACACAAAATAATGATGATAAATTAGAGTACGAAAATCTACGCCGTATACGGAAAAGACTTGTAAAACGAAGCAATAGAGCACTGGAGTTCCACATTGCTAATACGTGCAAATAAAATCATAAAGAATTTTACAGTTACATTAGAAAGAAAAAAGTTATAACTACATCGACAGGCCCTGTAGAAACGAACAGTGGCAAACACACAGAAAATGTGGTCGAAATGACAAACATTCTTAACGTTTACTTTGCATCTGCTTTTACAGCAAAAAACACCACCGCAAGCCTATTGTCACCCATGAACCAAGCAGATAGCACCGTCCTCAGTAACTATACCATCCACAGAAGTGATATCCTTTCAGCCATAAATAGTACAAACATAAACAAAACCCCTGGCCCTGATAAAATACAACCTAGAATTCTCAAAGAAGGAAAAAAAAAAAAAAGTTATTTGCTGCCAGTCTTTGTCTTATTCAGTAAATCGTTAATACTGGGAAAGTCCCACGCGAATGGAAACTAGCAAATGTAACACCAATTTTCAAAAAGGAAATAAGTCGCTCCCAGGAAATTACGGACCAATCAGCTTAACATTAATAGTGTGCAAATTAATGGAAACAGTCATGAGAGATAAAATAGTAAATTATATCCAAGAAAATGATAGAAAAAAATTAGAGAAAATACAGGGAAGAATCATAAAGATGATACCATGACTGAGAAACAACCCATGTGAGGAACGCCTTGAAGAACTTAAATAAGCCTAGCGAAACGCAGATTACGAGATGACCTTACTGAAGTTTTCAAAAATCATGAAGGACTGTGACAACTTAGACATGAATAAATATAATGAAATAGACCGGTTGAGTCAACCCAGGAGTAATGGCTGCTAAATCATGGGAAAGCGTTTCCAAACCCATGAAGCAAATTACTTTCTTAACAGAGTCGTATATATCTGGAACAGATTACCCTCAGATACCGTGAACAGTATCTCAGTCAGTGGCGTACCTGAGGGGAGGGCGGATGGGGGGGCTGTTTGAAACTGCCCTTCGGGCCCTCAATTGAGGGGGGGCCCCAAAAAGCCTTAAAAATTTATAAGCTTTTTTATTAATATTTAAAAATATACATATTTATCATCCCGACAATCCCGGCTGAGATATTAGATAAGTTTTGAGAATTAGGAGGGCTGGGTTCTTTGCGGGGCCCCCCTCCAGGAGGGGGGCCCCGCAAAGAACCTAGCACCCCCGGGCCCCTAAATCTCTAGGTACGCCCCAGATCTCAGTTAAGACATTTAAAAACAAAATAGACAAGTACTTTCACGAGAACCCTCAAATGACTCTGTTTCTGTCCGAATAACTTACTTTTACCAGCTACGTGTAAGTTCATTCCCCTCCTGTCTACAAGACACCCCATAAACTTAACGTACCCGTACGTAACGTCGCGTCACGTCATTATATATTCATCAGTTTATTAAATGTAAATAAAGTAATATAAGCACAGACTAAGATCTGCACAGATAGCCCTGCGTTAACGGTCACTACTCGTACTTTCGACCTGTGATTAGCTGTGGATCACTGAGTGTCCCTCTTAGTTAGGTGGCCAACATCAGAATTTTTTTTTAATGTACCAGGGGTCACTGCATCAGAAGGTAACTTGTGTGCTTGTCCCGCATGGGAAAGCTCCTCGTCTCTGTTGAGTAAACGAAGCTGGGGCCTGAGTGACTGCTGCTCACCTTAAAAGAGCCAGGCAAGGCTGCCGCACCACCTTTGAACATCCACACTGTGCACTTTCGATGTGTCTACAAACTCCTCGTTGACTCAACGTGCTGTCATGCCTTAGTTAACGTACCCGTACATACTGTCATGCCTTAGTTATTTATTTATTTGATGATTCATTTTATTTTATTACTTCCCCTTTCAGGTCATTCAAACTGGTAACTTACAGATAAAGTATTAAAAAATGTAACTTTTTCTTTTCAGTCTTTCCTATGAAAAATACATGTCACTTTTTCCATGCTGCATTGCGGTTCTTCTCACTTTTTTCTGGTCGGTTTGGAGTCGAGGGGAGCCTTCTTGCTTTACTTTTCTTATCCTTCAGCATGTAGAGTTAGATCTTTTAGTAATAGTCTTCTCTGTAACAAGCAGCCTTGAAACGGCCATATGGTTTGTTTCTGTTTGCTTTCCTTTGTATTCCTCTGTCAACCGCTCACCCTTTCCTACCTGCTAACACTTTTCTCCCCTTTACTCTCCTCCCTTCCTTCTCGCTTCCATTTTTCTCTCCTCCCTCATCCCTTCCTGTCCGCTCCCTCTTTTCTCTCTTCTCTCCTCTCCCCTCTCATCTCCTCACTCCTCCAACCCGTCCCCTTTAAAGAGCCCCACACACGACCTTTCCTGACGAACCTCTGCAGCAGTGCGGGATTAAGCAGGGACAGCGCAACCTGGAGTTATCTCGCCCAATATCCACAGCACAACCCGGCCACACTGCAGGTATTCTTGTCGTCGGTGTCTTGTGCAGTAATCCCAAGAGACCGACCCTACTTTTGCTTCTACTCCTTTTCTTTTCTTGGTACTTTTCAATACCCGGAGATGAGGAACTAAGAACAGTACCCTTGAGGTCTCTGCTTGTCATAACAGTTGACTGAAAGGGAAGGGAGCTTGGGATTAGACACCTTCCGTCTTTGTATTCGCGTTGGGATGTGGCGACCATACCGCAGAGCACTTGGTTGAATTCTGCCTTGTATCTCCTGTAACACAACAAAAAGGGATATTACAGCTAGAACTTCCTCCCCATTCCACTAATTCGTATCCCCGCAAGAGCTAAGAGCCGTGGTTCTCGATCTCCCAGTCTCAAATGGACATGAGAACCAAAGTTATGATGATGGCAAAGATGGAGATTTTGATGATAGTGATGTAAACCTGTTACATTGGTTTCCTTTTTGTGTGTCTTACGTTGTTATATTCCCTTAACGTTTTACCGTACTTTTGTCTTTGTTTCATGTTCCACGTTTCCCCTCACACAGTTTGTTGCACTGAAATGAAAATGAATGAGATGAAGAATTAGTACTGAAAGTGGTTGGATATCTTCAAATTAAGCCACATGTTATTTTATTGCAGTTACTATAATATGTACTAACGAGAAATGCAAACGACGAAGCGAAGTTGAAACTGGAAGAGAACAGTGGTAATGTAGGAAGAAAATTAATGAGGGAAAGTTAAAGAAGGAGGAAAGGGAAAGAAAAGAAAAAGAGCATGATACGGAAAACGGTGCATGAAGTACAGAAGAACAGCGACCAGTGGAGGAAAATTCGAAATAGTTCATGACTTGGAAAAAGAGACGAGACACTGTGAGAAGAGCACAGCAGATGAAGCGAAGGAAAAGGCAAAGAAGTAAGAGGCACAAAGGCAGGAAGGAGGAGAAAAAAAAAAGAAGCGACAGAAAGAAGACGGAAACAGAAAACAGAGAAGAGAAGGGAGAAAGAAAGTGAGGAGATTAACAAGAGGTGTGGGCATGAGGAAGTAGGATAAAAATATACCGAGTGAGAAGAGAAGAGGGGGGAAAGTAGAGAAGAGGCAGCAAGAAATGAGGCAAGAAGAGAAGAGAAGAGACGGGAAGAGAACAGAAGAGAAAGAAAGAGAAGAGACAAGAAGATGGAACAACGAGTGTGTGAGTGAGGTGAAAACATGGCAGATGAGACCCCGGGACCGCATCAGGTCAATCAGTGAACAGTCTTTTATTAAAGAAAGAGCAGAGAAGAGACGGAAGAGGAAAAAAGAAGAGAAAGAATAAAGGAAGAGGAAACGAGAGGAGAGGAAAGGAGTGGAGAGGAGGAGAGAGGAGAGAAAAGAGAAGAGAAAAGGAGAGAGAGAGGATATTAAATAACAGGTGTGATCGGTATGTTAGTAAGGGCAGAGCATACCAAGAGAGACCCTGGCACAACAACAAACGAATTTATAAATCACCACTTACTGGAGTAGAAAAGAGAAGGGGTGAGGCAAGGGGAGTAATGAAAAACAGAAAAGAAGAGAAGAGTGGAGAGAGAATTCACAATAGTTGTGAAAGACGAAAAAATGGAGAAATGTATTCCCGGAACTAGGTCATGTAGACCAAATAGCTCCGCTAGGTGACGAGAGAGCGCTACCTCTCCCAACAGGTCAGGTGCCCGGGCGGGGTGCTGACTCTCGACCCTTCGGTCTTGAGTCTGGCGCTCTACCACTGAGCCACCCTGCCCCCGTGTGAAAGAGGAGAGATAATGCCAAGTGAAACCGGCATATCATCAAAGGAATCACCCTTACTCACAGAACACAAGAAATAAGAAGGCATAAGTACAGAATGAGGAAAAGGGAGAGAAAAGAAGAGAAAAATGAGAAAATAGAAGAGAAATTAAAAGAGAAGAGAAGAAAAGAGAAAAGAACGGCAGAGACTAGAGCAGACTGAACAACAGGTGTGTATGAGAGAGGTGAGAGCATGCCAAGTGAGGTCGCGGAACAGCATCAAACGAATCAATGAACCACCCCTTACGCATCCGGAGTTTCAATTTCTCAGAGTAGCGTCAAGTCGGTCGAAGAGTGGGATGGGGGAAGAGGATAAGAGAGGGGGAATGGGTGGGCTGGGGTATGCTGTAGCTCTGAAGTAAATAAGATGGTGAGGTTGGTATGGTATAGAGAGAGAGAGAGGGAGGAGGGGGGGGTGTCGGTGTACGTGTGCTTGTGCGCATATTGTAATACGATTTAGCTATGATATGGAGGAAGATGTGACGCGAGAGTGGAAAGGTTGAGAGGTAAGAATATGTTAGACTGATGTAAGAAGAGGAATAATGATTAAAGTAGGGGATGTGTGGAAAGAAAGATGTGTGTTGTGGATAGGATGTGGCGCGAAGATGTAGAAAGCTGAATAATTAGGTAATTGGGGTTATAAGTGAAGGGGGAGCTGGAGAGGCAGAGATGTGGTAGGAGGATGTAGGAGCTGAAAGAGAGAGAAAGTGAATTTGGATTGAGAGGGTGAAGGGCTATTGGTGTTAGAAGTGGAATGGTGAAATGTGGAGGGATGAGATTTGTAAGTGGGTGTGTATGAAGGGGATATATGTGGGAGTATAAGAATTAGCGTGAGTAGAAGTTGTTGCCGGGGTCACGAGATGTTTTGCAGTAGGAAGATAAAGTACGAATTATAGGGAAAGGATGTCTGTGACTAGGGACTGGCTAGGGACAGAAACGTTCAGAGATCCTTGTATCGATACCACCGCTCAGAGAATGCGACGTTAGGCAGCATATAGATAGATAGATGGATAAATAGATAGACAGGAGTATGTTGGCAATAGGGAAATTTTGGAAGCTTTGGAAGGGAGTTTGGTTAGGGGGCGAGAAGGGTTGGGTGAGGTGGGAGGAAGCATGAGGTGTATGAGCTTGAGAGGCACGGGTTTGTGGAGTGAGTGGAGATGGAGCGGCTGTGCAGTATTAAGTGAATGCAGAAAGTGGAAGGATTGTGGTGGAATGGTGGAGAAGAGTCAGGTATAGTACTGCATGGTATGATGTATGGTGCGGGTGTGTAGAAATTGGAAGTGACTTAATGGACAGGAGGGTGAAAATGGGATGGGTGGATACAGGAAGTGAAAGGACTAGAGTGTTACTGGTGGATCTACTAAATGGAAGAAAAGTGGATGAGGGTGACGTGGGAGGGGAGGCGAGTTTGGTGGAGGCACGTGAGAAGTGGAGGAGATAGACTGCGGAAGTGATGGGTGAATGTGCTATGAAGAAGGGTTGGAGAGGAGAGGTGAACGGGAGGAGGTGAAATGACTGGAGTGTGGTAAGAGGTGGAAGTGGTAGGAAGTGTAAAGAGAAAGATGTGGAAGGAAGGATGCAGGAAGTGAAATGTTTGTTTGTATAATGAACCTGTACGGAAGGAAGCGGTAGGAAGTAGGAAATGGGAGGGTTGGATTGAAGGAAATAGAAAGTGGACTGGCGGGAGTGTAATGGGGTGGTATGAGGTGAAAGTGGAAGGGTTGGACTGAAGTATGCAGGGATCGGAGAGGTTGCTGTGTGGTGAAGTGACAGGAAGTGGAAGTGGCAGCAATTGGAAGAACTGGATGGAAGATTTCAGCAAATGGAATGATTGAATGAAGTGGAAATTCAATGAAAGAATGTAGGAAATGGAGTTTTTGTTGTGCGAGGAAATGGTGGGAAGTGGAACTGTTGAGGTTATATGGAAAGAAGCAGGAAGGGGAGTGTTTAAAGTATGACGAGTTGGTAGTCGGTGCAAGTAGTGAGAAGAAGAAAGCAGAAGGGTTGAGGGAAAAATGTACTGAGTCAAATGGTTGGAGTATGGTGGGTTGGTAGGAGCTGGAAGTGGTAGGAAGCGGGGGTTAGATGGAACGATGTTGGAAGTGAATCGAATTGAGTGTGGTAGGGAAGTGATAGGACGTAGGAAATGGACCGACTGGGTTGTATTTGGACCGGATGGAGTAGAGTCTAGTGAGATGTAAACGAAGAGAAAAGTTTAGAGGGTAAAATCAGTGAGAGGGGATGTGAGGATGCAGATGTAGGATGTGGTGGTTTAGGAATAGTGGACATGAGAGGGAGTTCAGGAGTTGCTTGTGTAATATGAGTGAAAACACAAGTACGAATGAATGCATGGAAAATGACAAATGCTTAAAAAAAAAAAAAAAAAAAATATTTGTCGGACTAATCCCATGAATCAGATCTCGTATTTAATCGGTTTAACCTTGCAACTTCCAGATGATTATTTTAAACTTCGAAAGGCCCGCTATTAGAGTAGGAGTTAATTAAGGTTATATTTAAATCCCATCATATAGAAAGTCTCCCCTTATCTAAATACTGCCGTCTGGAGATGGCAGGAATAAAATAATCACAGTGCTCTGGCTTTCTAGCTGAAATTGTTAAGACAGCGTGATATGAGGAAGAGAAACCAATCTGAGAGGAGATGAAATTGAGTTGGGCGGGCTGAGGGGGAAAGGCATAGCAAGGATAGTAATTATTCTGGGTATGGCCTACGGTGGTTCAAGGTAGGTTGGTGTAGAGGGCTGGGTCTAATGAAACGCCTCGGAAAAGATGAAAAAGTCGGGCAGATTGAAGTGAGATTGGAATATGTGTGTGTTGGGGACGAGGTTGTTGGGTGGTAATAGTGAGGCGAGGCAAATACGTTCTTTTTGTTGTCCAAGGTTCATCAGGACTTGAACCCGATGCACTACAGATGCAGTCCATCATTCCCCTGTTGGGGAACGGAGAGATTTGATGGACGTTTGCATAACCAGACATTGGAGCTGTTCAGTTTTATCGGCGCCACCATGTAAAGGCGTCCATTCCAGCACAAACACAAAACATGCAAACAGTCACATACTATGGAATTCCGGTTAAAAAGGTTGGTAGAAGATAATGATTTCGGTAGCGGCTTAGTGATGAATAACAACTATATGGTGCTGGCAAAAAGGAAGTCAGAGAATACTGATTATAATGTAGCTGAGACTTAGTGATGAGAGAGCTATATGATGTATTTCTCCCGGAAAAGGGGGAGAGGGTGGGTACTATTTATAGCCGATACTTGGCATTGAAAAAGGCTTCGTACAGCAGCCTCTTGTGTGTTAGTGGTTCAGACTTTATCGCTGTTAGAATGATAAAAAAAAAAAAAAAAGGCAGCCAAACATTACAGTGTAATATGTTAAGTAAATCGCCTGGAAAGAAGAGCTGCGAAATCTCCCACACTAAAGAGAACGTGGATCTCTTATGTGGTGTAGATTGTCTGATGATAGGATGGATGGAGAGGTGATATATTGATACTTGAGAGTTAGTGGTGAAAATGAGTTCCCTGGTGTACGAGTAAGATTCATAGGAAAAAGTAAGTAGATGGAGGATACTGATTATTGCAGTAACTCGATGAGGCTTGCTGAGCGAAATGTCTGTGTTGTTTGCGAGTGTGATAGAGGTAACAACCATACTGTTAACTATCATAATTATCAAGAAGGGGAAAGCAAACCTGCCTCCTCACGCCATTTCCACATCATTGCCGAAACACAGATAGTAAAGAAATTTAACCTTTGTACCTTGTTACTAATTGCGTTACGTAAGGTGAAGTGCAGTCTGCTTATTTCCTATCGTCGCTGGTATTTTGAAATTCGCCTTCATAAATTAGGGACTTCGTAACACATTCACACACTTTAGCTTTAATAATAGGGCCGTAAGACAGTAGGAGACAGTATGATGAGGAATGTATAAGTATGAGGCAAGAAGGGAGTGAAATAGAGATGTTGGGTTATGTAATGTCTGAAATGGCGATAGGTTAATCGTGTGATGAAGTACGGGTGAGTTGATGATGGACTGGTGGTTTTGTGTGTGTGTGTGTGTGTGTGTGTGTGTGTGTGTGTGTGTGTGTGTGTGTGTGTGTGTGTGAGGGAGGGGGGAGGAGGGATCTGCTATGACAAGGTAATAGTGCTGTTGTTAACCCCTTGAGTACGGTAACACATCTTAATACAAGTTTGCCATCACCAGACGATTTTATTCAGCTTAGAAGAGACTTTCTCCTTCTACTCTTAGTGATTAAAATTGTTTAAAAATCCATCCTGTAGCATCGTGATTAAAATATGAAGTTTGTCGTTGGAATTGTTGATGTTGTCGCATAACACTGGACCGCCTGGCTGAGCACACACGTCGACCACAGGCAAGCCACTGTTTCTGTGGGACCGTCATACAGGTACAGTACGATACATACACCGTGTAGGGAACCGGCAGAACCTCGCCAGGGTCTGACAAGGGTCCTTCCCCCGCGGCGAGATGAAGGAAATATAAGCAGGTTTGGTCCACCCCAGGCGCACAGGACCATCGCGTATGGATTCTCGTTAGCGCCACGTCTTTGGAGTAAAGCGTTTAGGTGTGTTATAAACTGCAGGCCTTGAATGGGTGTTATTGCGCTAAGTTTATATGTGTAATTGATGTGCTGTGAAGTATAATATGAAGAGTATTGCATATACAATAGCTGTGTTTGATAAGGTGTTATCGTTGTTTTATACAACCGGCTTTTAAGACAAATGTAATGTCTTCAAAAAGTTATCCAAATTATTTTATATGTAACATCGATATATTATTAGTTGTGTTATTTCTCAGTCATTTTTATTATTGTTGTCAGAGAGATATGTTCTGAAGCCAGTTATTCTTGTACTTGTTTAGAAGACTCTACAAGAAGGAGATTTCCATCCTCCTATCCGCTGCTTTACCTTCTACAAGACGCCGCAGGGGTTGCATGTGGTAATATTCTTTTTTCTAAAGTAACCAGGGATGTGACTGCCGATGTGGGTTGAGCCCCTTTGGGGCTAAGATGCGAATGAATGTGTTTGAATGGATGAGTAAATGGAGAGTGAGTCGTCCTGTCTCGGCTACCTCCCTTTCCTTGGGGGAAGCAGCCTAGGTATATAGATAGATAGATAGATAATTATATGCGTAAATCCTGGATATTTTATCACAGAGCGGGGCAGGGAATGAAAAATTTAATATTGAAAAGGTAATCAATTTGTCGTAAAAATGACGAACACACACACACACACACACACACACACACACACACACACACACACACACACACACACACACACACACACACACACACACACACACACACACACACACACACACACACACACACACACACACACACACACACACACACACACACACACACACACACACACACCATCTGAGACCCAGGCAAAGGAAGCAGGAGAAAGAGGAGAAGGAGAAAGAGAGAAGAGAAGCGTGAGGTAACTAGATTGGAGTGATGGCGGTCTGAGGGTAGAATCACATTACATTTTTCTTTAATGATCACTGAGAGCCCATCACACGCTGCCTCTCTCTACCACCCCACCCACCCCGTCTTTCGGCCACTTTCTCGCCAAGCTGCACCTCCCTTGCCACTTCTGTACCCTGTGTTTGATGTACCGTCTTGGCTGCTATAAAGGCTTTTGTACCATAAAGCGATGAAATATAGTTGCTTTGTACCTCTCTCCACCCTCTCCACACCTATACCGCCTCCTCACTGTTGTACCCTGTATGCTGGGTTGCTTCGCTGTACCGTTCATGTGTACCTTGAGGCGTGGAAATACTGCTGCTTTGTACTGGTAGGGTCAAGAGTTTGCGTATGACTCCAGTGAATCTTTCCTCACATGTTGGGTATATCCGTCACTTTCTCCCTGATATAAGTTTTCAGGGAATCGGCTATAGGTAAAGAAACATTTCAAGCGTCTCTCAGCTTCGGAATAATAGTCACTAGAGAAAAGTACGAACCAACAGAGGTGAAATGTTAGGCCACTCTGGTCGTCCGCCACGAACTTGTGCTCGGTGTTTGATGTACCGTCTTCGTTGCGGTGGACAGACTGCACCGTCCTCATGTACCGGAATGCGTGAAACTACTGCTGTTTTGTACCTCGTCCACCATATCTTACCTGTGTTACAAGGAATAAGAGTGATCAAGTTTGTCTCTGGGTTACTCCATTCACGTTTTTTGCTTTGTCTTCTCTTTTCCTTTACCAATTGTGAATTAGGGCCGTCGAGTTCAATCTTTTTTCTGATAATGTGATCCTTTTGTATTAACCTCTCCCTTGCTTTCATCTTCCCCGTCCTCGTACCATATTATGCACAGAGTGATATCTTGACTTTTGATAATAAAATTTCTTGGTACGCCGCGTCCCTTCTCCCTTCTCTGTTGTCTCCCCTCATCCTTATCATAAATGCGTTGCTGGACAGATGAGTGATAACATTTGATAATACAGCTGTTTTTTTTTTTCTATTCTCTATCACCCTTATTAAAGCAGAGTTACTAGGACTCTGAGTGGCTTTTTTGTTTTCGATACCACAGTTGTTTCTATTGCCTTCTCTCCATCACATCATTTAGAATTCCAATACCGCTGAGTTAGTTATACTTTTGATTATACTCCAGTTTGTTTTTCAGTATAGGACTCTGAGTGGGTTTTTGGTTTTCGATAGTACAGTTGTTTCTATTGCCTTCTCTCCATCACATCAAATAAGAATTCCAATGCCGGTGGTTAGTTATACCTTTGATTATACTCCAATTTGTTTTCAGTATTTTCTTTCAGGTAACCAAACAGTATGGTGGTTCAGTTACTGTTTGTGGTATCTTCAGTATTATTATTTTTTGCTCATGAGGTATTTGTTTGCTTGCAGTGTGCCATTCTTCGAGATATTAGTGGCCTCACGGTTTGCTCAGACTCCCTTGGATCTGATGGCGTGTTCTTTAATTCTTGCTACCTCCAAACGATTTTACTGAGTATAGGAGAGATTTTTTTAACTTAGGAGTTTGAAATAACCTTCCTTAACCTATCTAGTAAGACCGGCCTGTCCTGAGTTGAATAAATCGTATATAAATAGCTTAAACAAAAGAGTAACATACGTGATCTACTTCATGGAGTTAAGGTGGCGGCCACTTTCCTCCTTCTCTGTGTAACATTAGCTGTTTTTCTTACATTCATATTATAAATAAAACACTTCTCACTCCGGAGTTTTTTGTCTCATTGTGTTTTGGTCGTTGTCCCTGTCTTTGACCCCTTCCTCCCGAGAACGTCTTTATTCATTTATTCATGTTATCATCAGAGGACAGACGATAGTAGTCAGCTTATGGGATTCCCCTCGTTGTGAAAGAATTAATGAAGGTTATATCCAACCCCGTCCAGTTCGAAAAATCTTTACTGAGTGAAATCATTTGTTGCAAAAAAGTATAATGTACAGAACGTCACGATATTGAAGGAAGTAACCCTTTGTGTGCGAAGCAGGACTTAGTATATTATTTCAGCTAAAGTCAGACGATTTTACCTCACTGACACCCTCCGCATCAGACAATAGTTAACTCTTTCATGAGCACATCTTCTCATTCTTTTTAATTCTAGTTAACGCCAAGTGATTTTATTCAGCTGAAAGTAATATTGCCGTTAACCCTGTCACGGTCGGGACAACTCATAATAGTTTGGTCCAGCTAGCACCAAACAGTTTCATTCTTCCAATAATTGGTCATGGAAGCCTGAGTGCTAAAAACTGTCCAGCTGACGATAGACGATTTTATCCCTCCCCCCAAAAAAAAAAAAAAAAAAAAAAAATGCCATCAGTGGGTTTCCCCTTCAACCGTAGGACGTTTTCTGTTCTGCCCGCTGTTCCTGTACAGTTTTGTTCAGCATAATAGACTTTCCGAACTTGAGGCTTAGATATAAGCTTGGGTACCCCTTTACTACGAGGATGCTCTGCCGAGCTGAATAAAATCGACTGTAGAGAGCAAGGATGAACTAGAAAAGATAACAGCGAATGCCAGAGGTAAGTATTCCATCTCCCCAACCATTCGTTCTGTATTGCCTTGTATCCTCTGGCTGTTTTAACTTGGCCAAAAATTAACATTCCTCTATATACCGAGATTCGACAAAAAAATAACCCTCGAATAAGATTAGTGACAAAGAAGTGCAATGGAAAGGTATTAGGGCTGTAATATTCTGTCACTCAGTTAGGGAAAATGTACCTTAAAGGGACGAGAATCTCATATTGAGAGCGAGATGGAAAAACAAAATGCGAGAGTATGTCAGGCAGTGAGGGTGGTGTGTGTCGTGGGGAAAGGACAGACGCCCCTGGATGTCCTTACAGTATGTCTTAGCCATTCCCCACAGGATGCGGCATCGAGCAATAAATAGATAGATAAATAGATAGATGGACAGACAGTTTCTTCCTTGCTCCATTTTGCCTCATCCCACTTATCACGTGTGAACCGTACTCAAATATTGTATAATGAATTTTTTTGTCATCTTTTTATGTAACGAATTTTTTGTACAAAATCTAATGTGAAATTTGTTCAGCATTTACCTTTGAGCTTATCTTCCTATGCATCCTTTGAGTACAGTATTCATACCTGGCGTTTATGTGCCCACTCCATACATATCTTTTGTGCACTATCTTACGTATCTTCTGATCTTCTGTGCACTCTTTTACGTATCTTCTGATCTGTGCACAATCCTAAGTATCTTCTGATCTTCTGTGCACAATCTTACACATTTTCTGATCTGTGCAACATCTTCCGTATCTTCTGATCAGTGCACTGTTTTACGCATATTCTGATCTTCTGTGCACTATCTTACATATCTTCTGATCTTCTGTGCACCATCTTACGTATATTCTGAGCTTCTGTGCAACATCTTACGTACCCTCTGGTCTTCTGTGCAACATCTTACGTACCTTCTGGTCTTCTGTCCACTATCTTATGTATCTTCTGATCTTCTTTGCGCTGTCTTACGTGTCTTCTGATCTGTGCACTATCTTTTGTATATTTTGTGTATTATCATCTTACTTAACCAGTATCTTTCTGTGCCTTCTTTCACATCCTCTGTGTGCCATCTTTTTACTTCAGTGTATTATCTTCTTAAGTATTTTTTTCATCTTCATACCGGATGCGTATGTTCTGAACCACCAGCATCCGTATTTTGTGTATACCATCTCCTGCATTTTTCCGGTACCATCATCTTACGTACCTTATCTGCACCATCCTCTGTACCCGTCTTTTTTTTTTTTACATATCATTTATGTACCATCTAACACATCTTTCGTACACCATCTGCTTACACATCTTATGCTCACCATCCTCCCGCCTTTCCCCCTCGCACCGCACGTACCGGTCCTCGTGGTATCAGTGTACGAAATATCCGCTCCCGCATTCCTTTCTTATTGCTGTATTGGACGTCTCGCTCATATTACAGTTCGGCTCCACCACTGGCAGTCTGGTTACTTCGGTTTCCTATGAACCCGGCTCCTCTATAGGCTTTTTGAGGGTCGCCACAGCCCGGAACGAAACGACAAGATACAAACTCCCCTCCCTTTCCTAATTACACACACATGCCGTACACATACACCCTCACACAGCAATACACAGCCACGGTCTTGAAGTTACATCACTACTTAACATCGTCACAACACTACACCGTTAAAGCCTTGTTACCGTCTTATCTGCCTCACTAAAATGACACTTTTTTTTTTTTTTTCCCCTAACGACAGACGATTTCATTTCGCATTGATGAGGCATCTCGAATTCGGGGAATATTTAAGAATGTTTCCAGCCCTCTTGATATATGAGATCTGTCTTTAAGTTGAAGAGAATCGGCTGTTTGCGGCAAAGATTTTGCAAAAAAAAAGTGTCAGTGAAAGAGTTAACCAGGCACAGCGGAATACTACATCACACAGTTACACCACCAACAGTCTTGCACCCCTTAAGTTTTACACCAGTACATCTCACCAATGCCGTACCATGGCTGTACCCCAGCACACCCTTACACCATTACAGCTTGGCCAGGTCTGACCCACCACAACCTCGCACTTACAGTATTGCATCACTCTGATCACATTACCTTTGTACCATACCATACCATACCATCACTTTATACCACTACGACATTTCTCGACCACACTCTTTCACCATTGCAACACATTGTCTCAGCCTTTTCACAATACAGATTTACGCTTTAACAGCCTTCATCTGACCTATTCTTACAACATCACTGCCTAATCTTTATCTCAGCGTTTTGTCAACACGGCACCGCTTTATTACCATCACATCCATACACCACCAAAGCCTTACATCACACACCCTTACAAACACACTCTTACATCACGCACCCTTACGCCACACACATTACACCACCATCCACATATTCAGCCACACCCATACGTCTCCCCACAGCAGTTTTTACATAATCTCAGAGATAAACACCAGAAAATTCATTATCCACAACTTTGAACTTCAGTACTACACCGTAAAGTACTATGTCACAGTAGCACACCACCATATACCCACAGCCATTTGCTCAGCCAGTCTTGTGCCGAAAAATTGCAGTACACGACAGTCTGGTATCACACTGATCGTTATCATTAACTGCACTCATTCATTGTCGAGGCACTACAAAACACCAGCACACATCATCGTCACATCCTCTCACTATCAATTCACCATATTTGCCACCACACCCACCATACTCACACCACAGTCTTACGTAGCCAGATCATCACATTTGCTGCCACACCCACCACAGTCCCAACACAATCTTACACCACCAGACCATCACACTTGCTACCACACCCACCAAAGTCCAACCACAATTTTATGCTGCCAGACCATCATATTTGCTACCACACCCACCACAGTCTTGCACTTCCAGACCATCACATTTGCTACTACAACCACCAAAGTCCCACCACAATCTTACACTACCAGACCATCATATTTGCTACCATACCCACCACAGTCCCACTTCAGTCTTACATTGCCAGACCACCACATTTGCTACCACACCCCACCACAGTCACACTTAAATCTTACACTACCATACAACCACAGTTGCTACCACACACATCCACGACCACACCACAGTTTCACGCTACCGGATCACCACTCTTGTTCTCACACCTGCACTATCGCTCACCCATAACCTCCCATGACATTCAACGGGACCACTGCAAGCTTTCATCCCGACCTTCGAAAATGTGTACCACACTCGTACATGCACACATTTTGCGTTTTACCACAGCAACACAGACGTACCCCACACCCATCACTGCAATGATGCCTTGTTTATTTCATTCTTGCTGCCACTAGAAAGGTGTATTCAACTTAGGAGAACCTTTTCCCTCGTAGTAAGGGAGTTAGATTTACTTCTGTCAGTTCGAAACGTCTCTCCTAAACCTAATACAATCATGTGACAGTAACAGGAATATAGTAACAAGTACAAAAGTAACCTACTACGTGGTTACCGGACCTAATAGGGCTTCGCTAAAGTGAAGCATCATATGGGCTTCCCTGGAAAAAAGCGCCTTGAGTGCGAAAATACTCATGGAGCTACAATGAAGCACCATTTAGGGCTTCACTATAGTGCAGCACTTCGGGTGTGCAAGTCCGTAGGGACCTTACGTGACGCAGGATAAGGGTCTGCGCTAGAGTGAACCATTTTGCATGTCAAAATCCTTGGGCATGACTGACTTACTGGGCCGCTCTTAAAGATACTCCAACCTCTAGAAATATTATCTTGGTACGGAGGAGTTAAACATCACTCTTGAACCGCTTCCCTTTCACCCTCACCAGTCTTCTTGGTTCGTATTGTCTTCTGCATAGTAGGCTCCCTAGCGCCTCGCCCTAATCATATGTTTCCAATTGATACATCAGTATTATCGTCTGTAATATCTGTTCCTGGTTTAAATCAGGGAAGGTTGGGGCATATACTCGTATGCACACATAATATCACACGGGCGAACGAAGCTGAACACACTCGCTATAAATGTCGGAACCTAGTAGCCAAGTGCAGGGACCCTACGCTCTTGATGGGGCTAAAAAAGGAATAGATGATAAATGGATGAGTGGATATCAACACAAACTATACATTTAAAATACGTAAACAATATAGAAGAGAACATACAACTCTAAGGCTTGTGTGTCACTCACTGCGGAATAAAATAGTCTAGCGTCAACTGTAAAAATGCTAGAGTTGGCCTTGAGAGGATTAGTGACTCCAGGATGAACACTCACACTCCTATGACTCACTTTCTCTTAATAAAATCGTCGGGCGTTATGTGAAACAAAAAGAAAAGAGAATAGGCAGCGTTGCGAGAACTATGTTGTAATGTGCATATAAATAAGTAAGAAAGAGATGTTAGAAAGCCTTCTACCCCTACGAGAATATGGTCGTCACAAGGGCCGTATTGTGAGAGGGTTTGGAGATGTCGTAACACCTCATCTCTAGCGACCTACTCCTCACGTTGTACCTCAGAATCATCGTATATGTTATTGATGCATATTATGTCGACATTACATGATATTAGCCTAAAAAGCACACAGGAAAATGTGAAACGTGTAATACGTAGGGTAAATCGTTAATGAAGAAGTGTTACGAAGCCTTCAAAGCCACTGTGAATACTGCCCCAAAGTCTTGCACAAATAGCCAACGTCACAACAATGAGTTTATTCCCGGTCTCCTTACGTGCATTTTTGTTTTACCTAGATCAGTTTCACCGAACACGAATGCATAAGAATACCGAACATCATTTTCGTGAACACTATAGTAGAAAGCTATGAACTGAACACTACACTCTGAACGCCACAACCTTTACCACTGCAACACCACAACTACGCACCACATTATATAGCATCACAACCTTTAGCTCCGCAGACTAAGCACAACAACACAATTTCAGCACAGACAGCATCACACCATCGCACCACCCCACCCCACATCACACCACTACTATGCCACACCACACGACACAACCACACGATCACAATACCACACGATCACACCACCTCTCTCACACCTCACGACACCACAGAAACTTATGCACTGACTGTTTTGCACCACAACACTACACCACTGAAACACACCACATTACCACACCACCACATCATGCACATCTCATCCTAGATCACTGCAGTCTTATATATACAGCCTCGGGTATTACAATTAGAGCATTATAACACATCCTGAACACTGCAGCACCACACAACCACGTCACAGCACCACAACACCACAGGCTGAACACCATATCACCGGAATCATAGCATTACAACAGCACCGCAACCAGATAACCACACCACACCAGGGTATAGCAGTTTTAGCACAGCACAGCACTACATTTTAGCACCACAACACTACAGCACTGCAGCCCAATATCCTGGTGGAGGAGCACAATCTGAGGTAGTGAGGTGTGGTGAGGTGGGGCGCCCTTAGTCTCTCCCTGGGGGGTCGTGTGATGGCTGACTTCTCAACCTCATTCTTCCCTCATTCGCCTTTTATTCATCCCGTCATTTCTTTATCTTTTCATCACCTTTCACCACACTTTTCCTTCACATTTTTTATCCCTTGTTCTTCCTTCTTTACCTTCATCCATCCATCCATCCATCCATCCATCCATCCATCCATCCATCCATCCATCCATCCTTCTCTTTGTACATGACTTCGGCTCAGCTTCATTCTTTCCTTCAGTTCTCTATATACTTTTTCTTTCATCCCCCATCGCATCTCTCTCTCTCTCTCTCACACACACACACACACACACACACACACACACACACACACACACACACACACACACACACACACACACACACACACACACACACACACACACACACACACACACACACACACTTCCTTTACAACATATTTCTTATTTTGTTCGTCTCTCTGCTTTCAGTTCTTTTATTTACCTTTCTTCTTGTTTGTACCTCTTGTTTATGACACCCCTTCAGCACTATTTTTTCCTTCATTTTTTTTTTTCACCTCTTCTTTCACTCCATCCTTCATTTACTTTTCTCGCCATCATATTCCTTCATACCTCATTCTTTCAGTATTCTGTCTTCTTCCTCCACTCTTTCATTACTCTTTCATACCCTTTTCTTCTTCCTTCATATACCTTTCATTGATTTTTCATCTCTTTGTAATGGGCGCTCCCCCCCCCATCCTGTTTCCTTCATTCTTCACTCACCTCTTCATTCATTCCAGCCTTCATCACCCTTCTTTCCCCTCTTTACCTCTTCTACCCATTCTTTCATCCTTCTTTCACCTCTTCTTTCATCCCTTTCTTCGTTCACCTGTTTCTGTACCTCTTTCTTCATTACTTTCTTCTTCCTTCATTTGTTTTTCTTTCACAGCTTTCTTTCCTTCGTTCATCTTTAATTGTATTTCCCGTGACCACCTCCTTATCGTAATTCCTTCATTCTTCATTCTTCACATTTTTCATCCTTTCATTTATTTATCTTTCTTCTCTCTCTTGCGTATTTTAACCTCTTCCCTCTTAATTCATTTCCCTCACCTCTCTCTTTGCCCTTTTTCCGAGATTCCTTTCTCTTTTCTTCTCACTCCTCCTTCATCTTGCTTCCATTTCCTCCTCCACAGATCAGACTTCTTTGAGTTTTCCTTCTTTAAACATCTGTTCACTCTTTCATTTTTGGTATTTTATTTATCCCTGTGTTTTTTTTTCTTTAATTCTTCTACCTTTTATTAATACCCTCAGCATGTGCTTTAGTTTTCTTCTTTGCACCTTACTTTACTCCGCCAAGGATTTTCACCTTCTTCACAGCATTCTTTTTGCCATCTGTTTTCGTTCTTCCTTCTTTTATTCACTGTATTTCATCAAGCTTGCTTCATTTCTCTAGCCTTCTCCTGTTATCTTATTATTCATTTGCTTTTACTTGCACACTCTTGATCTTTCTTCCTGCTGGCTTTTCTTTAACTCATTTTCCCTTTCCTTTCCATGTCATTTCCTCTTTCTCCTCTACCGTATGTTCTTGTTACTTATTGTCGTCGTCGTCGTCGTCGTCGTCGTCGTTATTTTTCTCCTCTACCTTATCTAATTCACATCCGTCTGCATTTCTGCTTCCACCTTTAGTCCCTCATTCTCCTCCTCCTCTTATCATAGTGCCTCGCCCCCTCTCCTTTTTCTTCTATACCGGCTTTTTTTTTTTTTTTTCATTCCCAGTCTCTCTTGTTCTTCCTCTTCCTCTCCCGTTTCCTTGTTACCTCCCCCCCTGCTCCCTCTCCCCCTTCCCCCCTTCCTTCCATTTCTCCTTGTTTCACTCCGTTCATTCTTCCCCGTTCCTAACCATCTATTTTTCAGTCCTCTTCTCTTCCTTCTCCATTTCTTCCTCCTCCTCTCTACTTCCTCCATTTACTCCTCTTCCCTCTCTTGTCCTCCTCCTCCTCCTCCTCCTCCCTCGTGTTTCATCCTTTTTCATCCCCTTGTCTTCATTCTCAGTGTCTTCTCCCTGTAGTTTCTCTTCCATTACCTCTTATATCCCCTTCTTCGTCTTCGCCCCCTCCTCTTTTCCGTCTCCCATTTTTGCTTCTCTCGTTTATCCTTACTTCCTCTTTTCATCTTTTTCTTTCCCACCCTTGTCTATCGTACACCCTTCTCACCCACTTCCCTCTTTATATTTCCATTGCAGTCACGCCTCCTTCTCTTCCTCCTACTCTCTTTTTTTCTCCTCCTCCTCTCCATCTTCCTTCTCTTTCTCCTGTTTCTCTTCCTCTCCTTCTACTTATTTCCCCTTGCTTCCTTCTTCTCTCCCCCCTCTTCTCCCTTTCCTTCCTTCTTCCTCTTCTTTTCCCTTATCATTTCATGTCTCCTCCCTTTTTATCATCCTCTTCTTCTTCCTTTCCTCTCCTCTTCCGTTTTCTCCTCCTATTCCTCTCCTTCACTTCCTCTCCTCCCTCCTTTCCTCTCCTCCCGCTCTTCCTCCTCCTCATCTGAAACTCATCTCCACTTTTCTGCCAGTGTCTCCTTATCTTTGTTGAACTGTTTGCGACTCTGACAACGATAGGGATGGCGGTGATAGCAGGAAATCTGATAAGGCCTTTGTGTGTTCAGGTGTGTGTGTTGGAGAGAGAGAGAGAGAGTGAGAGAGAGAGAGAGAGAGAGAGAGAGAGAGAGAGAGAGAGAGAAGGACTTTGTAAACCAACACCCCCCACACACACTCAAATATTTGCCCCCCTCCCTCCCGGTTCCCCTCCAGCAACCACAACTACCACAACTACCACAATCACCACAATCCTACAAAGCCTGAAATATACTCCGGGCTCAGGTCTATTGCAGATGGTATCGCCTTAACAACTATTACCGCAATTCTGGCTCCTGGCTACCACAATTTCCAGCAGAATTGACACTTTACTACCGCAATTACTGCCCTTGTTAACACGATGCCTGTAGTTGTTGTTACTACCACCACTGTTACTATTATTACGGTTACTACTGCTGCGACTATGAAACTACCACTACTTCTACTGATGGGGTGACACTGCTGTAACTATCACTGCTATTTCGGCTAGTATCATATCCACTACTGCCATCACTACTATAATCATTCTTCCTGCCACTGATATACGTAACACAAGCATTGATGTCACCCTCCACCACCACACTGTTGTTACCATCGTCATTAATATCACTCCTTATCTCCACCGTCGTCATGCATTCACTCTTGATTATCATTAGCATTTTCATCGTCACTTACTGTCAGCTTCGTCGTCCTCAGCCTTCATCATCATTGGCACCAGCACCACCACCTCTGTAATCATCTACACTATCATCTTTACCAACACGACCAGTTTCCCCCACCCCACCGCTTCTGTTACTACTGCTACTACTACTACTGCTACTACTGCTGCTACTACTACTACTACTACGACTACTGCCACTACTACTACTACTGTCATTGTCATTATAACACTATTATAAGTACAATACCACCATCGCCACCACTCACCATCCCAACTACCATCGTCAACAGAGTCGTCACTACCAGTACTTTTATCACCACCACCACCACAATGATTAACCATAGTGGTAGCCATGACCATCATTGTCACCTCCATTATCACCACCAGAGCCACACACCCAGAGAGCAATGTGTTTAATTAATGTACGTAAGCGCCATTTCTGAGCACCACTGTATCCAATATTTCAAAGGGTATTATAAGTGAAATGTTTTTGCTGGTAGGCAGTATATTTCGAAAACCACAAATACTAAGCGATTTTTCTTCAGCAAATATATACAGTATATTCACTGATGCATTTTCTCTTTTGATTGTCATTAAATAATGCTCTCACGTAAATAACGATTTTCATTTTGTAGAGAAATTGTCAACCATAGTCCAGTTATATGTGAAAGCTCTGACGAATATTAGGCTAAATATAGATAATTGTCGTTCTTGCGCGTTTCTTTCTTTCTTTTTCCTTTTTTTATGAATCCTTCGGTGGAGGGTGGTCAGGGAGCATCCCTCCTATCCCGCCCCAGACAGCATCTCTTACCACCACCACCACCACTTTCACTTCTCACTATCGCCGCCACCTGCTTCCTCACCACATACAACAACATCCTTACCGGCGCTGCTAAAACCTATACCACCACCACCACTATTTTCATCACTTTCGACACCAGCTCACTGAGGAACATCCGCACCATCACCACCACCACCACCACCGCCACAACCACCAGCACCACCACTGCCACCACCACCACCCACTCACGAATGTCCTTAGCACTTTTAACACCACCTTCATCACCACTGCCACCTTCACCACAGCCGACCTTTCTCCAACATTCTCACCAGCCTCACCACCACCACCAAAATTCTCACCATCACCACCACCACCACCACCACCACTCAAATGCCTCTCCCTCACGCCTCTCTGCACAGACAATTTCTTTCCTCTTTCTCGCTACACCCTTGATACCTCCCGTCATCCCCTCCCTCCCTCCCTCACACTCTCCTCTGATGAAGGGAGGGGACGATGAGGAGAGAGACGGAGAGGAAGGGGGGAGGGGAAGAAAAGTGAGTGAGAAGGAGAGTGTACAGAAAAAGAGGAAGGGTGGAAAGAAGAGACAAAGAGAAAAAAGGAGAGGACGAAGGAGGAAGAAGGATAAAGAGAATGGGGAGAGAGAGGGAGAAAGGATTAGATGAGGGAAGGTGGAGAGGAGAAGGTGACTGAGGACAGCGGGAAGGATGGTGAAGAGAATGAGGTAAGGATGTGGGTGGAATGACTGAAGTGATAAGGGAGATCTAGGGAAAAGAGGACGTGGAGAGAGGAGAGGAAGAAGGGAGGGAAGGTCGAGAGGATGGACAGCTTGGATGAAGAGGGTGGAGAGGGAGGGAGGAAGGAGAGGATGGTAAAAGGAGGGATAGAGAAAGTGATGAGGAAGAGAGGGAAAGGGGAGAATAGGAAGAGAGGAAAGGATGCAATTACTGAGGGAGGGGAGAGAATGGAGAGGGAGAGGAATGAGAGTGGAGAGGACGAAGAGGAGGGATGAAGAAAAAGATGAGAGGAGAAAGGAGGAGTGTCAGTCTTATGATAGAGGTGAAACGGAGAGGGGACTGATTACTAGAGAGACGGGGAAATATTACCTACATCTTTCGCTTGGCCACGGTGCCTGGTGACCTAGTGGCGTCAGGTGCCTGCTTAGAAGAACTTGTTGATTTGAATCCCGAAGAGGTGGCTGAAGACTTTTTTTCGAGCCTGTAGTGTTACCAGAGTCTTAAGTTAATGACCAACCTTTTAACTCCTTCAGCACGATGATGCATGTTTTGATTCACACTTTCTACTGCCAGACGGTTTTTTTTTTCAGCCCGGGATATACCATTAATATACTAATAGCTTCTCCAAAACTGAAAAAAATCATCTAATAGGGGCAAGAATAATATACAAAAGCCTTAATTGCCGTGATGGGGTTCAGAACTGCTGTAACCTAGACTTGTCCTACACCTGAATGGGACAATATATGAGATGATTTTTATTCCATCCGTATTATACATTTCGGCACAGCGACGAGTAATTCTCAATAATTGACGAAGTGACAACATAATTCGTCCCCATATCACGTGCATTCCTTTACCGAGTAATTCCAGAGGCGGTAGTTAGGACAAGCATACTGGTTACGGTAGATAAGGTACTGTACCCTATTCAATTCCAGCCAACCCCATCTTACTCGTACCCTACCTTACCCCTCAGTTGTACCCAGCTGCACCTCAACCAAACCCGCCGTTACCCCTCTCCATCCCAACCAAACCCCTTCGTTACCCCTGTCCACCCCAGCCAAACCCACCGTTACCCCACTCCAACCTGCACATTTCAAATAGTAGCACACTCCACCCCACCCAGCCTCAAAATTACCTCACTCCATCCCACCCAACCCCAGAATTACCCCATTCCACCTCACTCAACCCCAGAATTACCCCACTCCACCCATACAACTGAAATATTCTCACACCACACCCCACCCAACCCCACCTTTACCTCACTCCAACCCGCTCAACTCCGTCGTACTGTAACCTGCCTCATCCGTTAATTTTCCCCTCTCCTTCCCATTCAACCTTACTTTTTCCCCTCTCAGTCCCACTTTTACTCACTCCACTACACCGTGCTTCACCATTACCTCATTCTATCCCCACCAACAACCCACTCAGGCCCGCCATAATCTACTCTACCCTACCTGACAGTTTTACTCCACTCCATGCATACTAGGCCCTCTATCAACCCACTTCTTCCCACCCAACCTCACCATTACCCATATCCTCCCTACCCAACCTCGCCATATTCTACTGCGTCAGTATTACCCCACCACACCTTACCAAGCCCCACAGTTACCCCTCCTCCACCCCACCCAGCCCCTCAATAGTGAACCCTATCTTGTCAATTTTACTCCAGTGCACCGCACTCAATCCCACAATTATCTAAATCCTCCCCACCCAACCTTCCGTTATCCCACTCCACTCCATCCTACACCCCAAGTACCCGACTCCAGTCCACTCAGCCATGCATTGCTCCAATCTATCCCACCCACCCCCGTTATTAACCCACTCCACCACACCCAACACCACCTTTCTCTACCCTACCTCATCTTTCTGTTGTACTGTACCCTACTCCACGGCTCCCAGCCTCAACATTACCCTACTTCACCCCACTGAACCCTGCCATAATTTACCCAGCCTCTTCTGTCAGTATTATTTTACTCCATCCCACCCAACCCCACTGTTACCCAGTTACACGCCACCCAACCACGTCATCACCTACCCTAACTCACCTGTCAATTTTACTCTACTCCAGCCAATTCCCCCATTACCCCACTCCACCTCACCCAACCCAACCATTAGACCAATCCACTCCACCCAAAGGCACCTGACTCTACTCTGCCTTATATGTCAAGTCTCATCCCACTCCACCCCACTCCATCCCGGGATACTGTACCCTGCACCATCCGTCACATTTATCAATTTCATTCTGCTCAATCCCGCCACTTTCCCACTCCATACCACGCAACCCCCGAAGTACTCTGCCGTACATGTCAGTTTTTCTCCAAAAATAACACCCACCCCGTCACTCAGCCCTACCTCACGGTTAAAGTTACACCACACCACCCCACCCAACTCAGCTATTACCTCACTCTGTCCTATCATACCCCGCCATGCTCTCCCGGTCATGCCCTGTTAGCATTTCTCCACTCCACTTCACCCAACCCAACCCCAACATTACCCGCTGCGCCTCACCCAGACCCACCATTACCCCACCCCCCACCCCATTCCATCCAGCCGTGCCATACATTACCCAACCACACACGTCAGTTTTTCCCCACTCGATTCCACCCAGTCCTGCTGTTTCCCCACTGCACCCTAGCCATCCCGCCCGACTGTACTCTACTTTTCATGTCAGTTTTACCCTGCTTCACCTCACTTACACTCGTCGTACTCTGCCCTACTTCACCTGTCAGTGGTACCACGCTCCAACCCACCCATGCCTGCCATTACCTCACCCCATCCTACTTATCCTCACCATTACTCCACGATACTCTACCCTAGCTAACCTGTTAATTTTACCCCACTTCACTCCACCTGACCCCACCCTACTGTACCAAACTCACGTGTCGAGTATAGGCCACTGAACTCCACCTAACCCCACCAATGTTCCACGCCACCGCAGCCACCCCCACAGTACTCCACTCCACTGCATACACTCCAGGCATGTTCTGTTCAACCTCATTTCCCAGTTTTACCCCAATCCACCTCACCCAACCCCTCCATACCTTACCCTGCCCCATTTGTTAAAGAGTAATGTGCAAGCCGTAGTAGACATTATAGTGAGTGATGGTAGAACACACTGTTTTATTTGTTTACCTATGCTCCCACCCTGGCAGCTCATACCTGTAATATATACAATTATGACGCCAAAAAACATTATAACACTTTGAGTTTCACCCTCATTCCTGTCAAAAGTTGTCCCGCCCCCTATTCATACATCTCCAGCATGAGGATGAATTTATAATAGTTACATTATCTCCCAAGAAGAGGATCCGATACTGCCTGTGCATCTGACCTTGTATGGAGTTTTACATTTACAGTAGTTACGGGTAAAATCAAAGGAATCTGATTATCTCCTGTAGTATCATTTCTTTTAATTGATAAGAATGGGCTTAAATTTTTTGACTCAGTTAAGAAATATTTAGAATGGTAGGAATGGAGATAAATGATATATATAATGGGAAGTGTAAAATAGTGTAATAGGAAAGGAATGGTGTAGTCAGAAAGAATGCAAGCAGAGAGAGAGAGAGAGAGAGAGAGAGAGAGAGAGAGAGAGCAAAAAGCCAGCTCATATCGGCAGTGGAGGCTGAGGAGGTGAAAATGAGAAACCGGTTCAATGTGGCAATTTAATTAAGGGGACTGTGTCATACCTCCTCTGACCTCACATTTTCCTCTCTCTCTCTCTCTCTCTCTCTCTCTCTCTCAGTCCTGTTTTCTCCCTCCAAACTCCTCCTCTTTATACCTCATACCTGCCTCCCCCATTGTCTCCTCTTCTCCCTCTCACTCTCACTCTCTCTCTTTCTCTTCCTCCCTTTTTCATTATCTCTTCTCCCTCCGTCCTTTTCCCCCCTCCCACACTGTCCCTAGTCTCTTGATAGCTCCATTCCTACCTCTCCCATTGTCTCTTTTCCCTCTCTCTCACCCTCTTTCTCAACGTTTCATTATCGTCTTCCGCTTCCCACTCTCCTTTCCCCCGTGCTTTCTTCCTCCCTTTGTCATCCACTATTTTATCATTTTACTCTGCCGATTTTCCTCCTTCCCTTTCTACCTTCCTTCCTTCTTTTTCCTTCTTTCCTTTCCTTCCTTTCTTCTATTCCTTCCTTCCGTTTCTTTCCTCTTTCCTTCCTTATTTTTCCTTCTGTCCTTTCCTTCCTTCATTTCCTTCCCTCCTTCCTTCCTTCTTTCTTTCATTCCATCCACCCTTTTTTCGTACTCCTTTCCATCCTTCTTTCTTTCATTCATTTATTTTTTTCTTTGTGCATTCATGCATTCATTCATTTATTCATTCATTTCCTTGTCATCCTTCCTTCCTTCCTTTCTTCTTTCCATCCTTCCTTTCATTAGTTCATTCTTTCATTCATAGATTCATTCATTTCCTTGTCTTCCTTCCTTCTATCCATTCTTTCTTCCTTCTCTCCCTCCCTTTCCTCCTTCTTCCTTCCTTTTCATTCGTTTTTTCTTTCAGCCTTTATCGTTTTTTTCTCCCTCTTCCCACATAGCCTCATCTTCTCTTACCTCCTCACCTTTCTGCAGCCTCCCTCCATTCTCACTTTTCTTCCTGGTTTTCCTCCTCCTTTGACCTTTCTCTCCACCTCATTTCCCGTTTTCCCTTCATCTACTGTCCCTCTTTCCTACTCATTCTGTTCATTTCCCTGTTTTCTGTTTTGTATATTCCGTTGTCCTCCTCCTCCTCCTTCTCCTCCTCCTCCTCCTTCTGTCATCCTTTTCGCAGTTTCATCCATATCACCATTTTCTTCGCTTTTTTTTCCACTTTCCATTTTACCCTATCTTTTCTTCCATTCCTCTTCCCGACCTTTTTCTCTCCTTCCGTCCCTCCTCTCGTCTTTCCTCACTTTCTTCTTTCCTTCCTTCCCTCCTCCTTTCCTTCCTTTCTTCCTCCCGTCTTTCCTTCCTTCCTCCTTTCTTTCCCTCCTTCCTTCTTTTCTCCTCTCCCTACCCCCTTCCATTTCTTCCCTCCTCCTTCTTTCACAACCCCACCTTCATTTCCTCCCTCTCTTCTTCCTGTTGTCACTCTTACTACTACGAGTATTCTCTCTCCCTCTCTCCTTCCCTCCCTTCCTCCCCCCCCCTCATTCCTCTCTCTCTCTCTCTCTCTCTCTCTCTCTCTCTCTCTCTCTCTCTCTCCCTCCCAGTTTGTACCCCCTCTCTCCCAGTTTCTCCCCTTCCCACCCTTCTTCCCTCCCAATTTCTCCTCCACTCCATTTCTCCCACCCCTTCAGTTTCTCCCAACCACCTAGTTTCGCCCCTCCTCCCTCCTTCTCACCCTCCTAGTCTCTTCCTCCCTTCTCCCTCTTCCAGTTTCTCCCACAACCCCCCCTCCATGGTACACTGCCTCCCAGCGCTGTACAACTTCCTTCGCATCTTTGCCTTTCAAATGAACCCAGCATAATTAAATTCTTCGCCACGGACACTTGTTGCGCCGCGCTTTTGTGGCTTCTCTTCATATCGTTTTTTTTTTTTTTTTCACTATTTTTTACGGATGTTGTTGTGTGGTATCATTTCACGAGGCCACAAGCGTTTGCTTCTCTTATTAAATTTTTTTTTTTTTTTACCTTGGTAGGAATTTTTGTTGGTTATATTTCCGTTTTGTTGGTATTTTGTATATAATCTTGGAAGTGTTAATATTGCTGCAGTTGTGACGTTTGTTAGAAATGTGTGTTCTTTACTGGTTTCCCTCCAGTTTGTATTTCGTGTTATCATTTTATATCAAAATGTTTTTGGAGTTCAGTGAAATCTGGCGGATAGGTGGGCAGTGAGTCATGGAGTTAATTAGACTTTGAACCAGATGTGGATCCAGATGCAGGAATAAACTGTAAATTTAATTGACTTTGCCCGAGATATACGCTTTCTGAGATCGTGTAATAGAGCAGACTAAGACCTTAGATTTAATTGGCTATGTGATAAGAAAAGTGTTTGTCTGGTAGGAAAGACAAATTACATGAGTAACTCACGAATGCGCCCTCTGGTTGCTTTTCATTTCTGAATAGGAGCCTGCCGCTGTTGAAATTGCAGCTTTCGTGCAGATTTTATTAAAAGTATGTGTTTTCCTGCTGTTATGTTATTGTAGCTGGTGTACCCACGTAGCCAAGGGAGACCTCACTTTACTGTCGCGTCCCACACAGCAAATAGACGCAGTGTAACAGACACAAGGAAGCAGAAACACATCGACGAGAGTGATACTAAAATTACGAGATACAGAAGGTTGAAAGATGGCGCAAGAGATTTATTTATTTTTTTTATCATAAATACCCCAGTACCCAGGAGCGTGAGAGGAGTGAATGGAGCATTGCAAATTCATTGAGGTGGTGGATGGAGGGATGACTATTTGTCCATGATACAGTACAGTCTTTTTTTTTTTTTTTTTTTATAACCAAAGGCTGAGAGTTTGTAAGCGTTGCCTTTTTCAGAGAGAATTGAACAATAGATACACAAAATCAAGATCCATTCATTTCGAGATGACACCATACGATGCCTTTAAAAGAATGAGGGTATTAGGCAATTGTGAATGCTGATTGAGGAAGATATTCCAATAGTTGAACAGCTGCATGTGTGAAGGACTGAAGTTACCAATTAATTCTTGCAATGGAGAGAGGAGCAGAAAAGAGGCAAGGTAAGTTGCCACATAGGTAAGGTAGTGCAGCCCCGCAGTAGTGAGGGAGGGATACACGCAGAGTTCAGAAGGGCAGTGACCAATGAAACAGGGAAGGATTCTACACTGCGGCAAAGAAGGAGGTTGATGGGAGTCAGTGAAAGAAGGGGAGGTGATGAGTCTTTGACTTCACCCAGTTTAAAGGAGTTGTGTTTAATGAGCTCCCCATCCTCACCACACACACATGAGAGCTTTCTTACTCTCAAAGGCAAATAAGTTCCATGTACAAAGGCAGCAGCAACGCAGGTTTAACAAAGTACGGAGTCGGTTCAGCACGCCTAATCTTTGGAGGCAAATTATGCAAGAGTAATGAAGCGATCGAGGTAAACCAAAGATTAATTAGACTGTGAGTAGTTCTGGTTTTCTTTGTTGTAGAATGTTATGTATTTGACAAACGAGAGAATGAATAGGAGTGACTGAGACTGTTTCTCCTGCTTTCCTGTGCCACTCTTCCTTGGTTCCATCAGTCCGGTGACTTTTAATTCACGCTCTCCTCACAACACTTTATTGGACCGACGGCAGACCTCTAGTTGTGAAGGAAAAAGTGAAAGATTTACCTCGCTTCTCCAGTGAATAAAGTCTCAAGTTGAAATGTAATCATACGGTGGTAGCAGTAACAAAATTTTAAATACGTCATCGGACGGAAGGGTTTAAGAAGGAAATAGCGAGCATGGACAAATTAAATCAGAAGTAATCTTTGCAAAATTCTTTGCGTTTTGAATGACTGACCTAACCAGTATTTGTGTGCCGGCGGTGCCTTGAGGTGATAAACATTCAATGATAACCGAGGATTAACATGCACTGTATTAAATAATGAAGTGTCACGCACCGTACAGCTTGATGTACCTGACCATTTCCACGTATCATTACTTATTCTTTAAACAAATATATTGTAGCTACATAAAATGACACTGTATATATTAATTTTTGCTATCGTCGTTGTTAATTTGTATTAGGCATCCTATGTTCATTGTTGATAATTTTAACTTAGCTGCCGCTGTGTTAAAGATAGATCTAAAAATGTACTGTATAATTATAATTACCATCATCTTTGTACTCATCTTAATCACTTATGCAGTATTCACTTTCAGTTATATATAACCATGATATTATTCCGTTAATCGCTTCAGTGTGTTACGCCATTTCATATTTTAATATTATACACTTATCTTTAACATCATGATACTACAGTGTACTGTAAACTTTTCCTGTGCGCTGCGTGTATACCATTTTTTTTTTTTTTTTTTTTTAGCTGAACACAAGGCAGTTTTACTTAGCTAAGGGGAAAGTATCAGAATTTTATAATAATAATAATAATAATAATAACAACAACAACAACGATGTCTTCCAATTCATCATTGTTCCATCGACCTTTATAATTAATGCCACCTCTAATACAAACTCATTAAAATTTGCCGTCATATTTCCAAAGAGCAAGGGGATCATCAGCGTATTCCGATATTATTTACACATATTTCTACTGGGTGTACCGCGGGACTTAAGCCACAAAAATATGACCCCATTAATATCTCTTCCGCCAATAATCCCCAGATCCCACCCCGACCATCTTCTGGGGTGAGGGGTGAGGGGAGGAGAGAGTGGGGGAGGGCCTCTTAACCCGTCCCATTTCCCCTCCCTTCCCTCCCATCAGTCACCAGATCAGGCCTTAAGTGCTTTCCATCCATCCACCTCCTTCTCTCTCTTTCTGCCTCTCTCTTCTTTCTTTCCTTCTCCTCCTCTCCACTCGTTTTCCTCCTTCCCTCACTTCTTTCCTTACTTTCCTTCTTATCCTCCCCCCTCCCTCCTTTCCTGTTTTTCACCTTCTTCCTTTTCTTCCCCTCTCCTCCCTTTCTTCTTCCTTTCTTCCCCTTCCCACCCCTGACTTTATCGCTGGTTTCCTTGCTGTCTTTTCCCTCTCACCTCCCCACTTTCCTCCCCCTCTTGGACTGTTTCATTCCATTTTCCTTTTATTCTTACCCGTCTCCTCCTTCTCTCTTCCCATCTTTCCAGCCCCCTCTCCTCCCATTTTCCTTCCCCTCTCCCTCTTCTTTCCTTCCCCTCTCCCCTTTCTTTCCTTCCCCTCTCTCCCTACTTTCCTTCCCCTCACCTCATTCCTTACCATGATTCCTTCTCCTTCATTCCGTCCGTTCCTCCTTTTCTGAAATTCCTTCGTGGGCTGGATCGCCGTTTCTCCTCACTTACTCCCACAATCCTTGCTTTTCTCTTTTCCTCCTTAATTTTTACTCGTTTCTTAATTCTCATTCCTTTCTTCATTTCCATTCTTATCTATTTCCCTCCGTCTGTACTATTTCCTTCTCTCATCAGCATTTTTTTTTTTTTTTGTTCTACCCTTTCTCTTTTTTCCTTACTGTCCCAACTTTTCCTTACATGCCTATAATTTTCATTGGTTGTTAAATTTTGTCTTGCTTCCTAACCTTTTCCTCACCCTTTCTTACTTTTTCTTCACCCCTTACTTTTCGCTTTTTACTTAACTCTCTCTCTCTCTCTCTCTCTCTCTCTCTCTCTCAATTTTCCTTCCCCTGCTACTTTTGTCTTCGTACATTTACCTTCCCTCCTTACTTTTTCCTTCCTTCCTTCCTTTTTCCCTCGTTTTTTTTTTAATCCTTTTTCCTTTCTTCCATACATTTCAGTCCTTACATTTCTTCCTTCCTTTGTCATCCTTTTTTTTCATACTTTTTCAACATTTTCTCTTCCTTCTAACTTTTTTCCATCCCTACTTACTTTTTTTACTTTCTGTTAAATTAGAATCATTTTCTTCCTCCGTGATTTATTTTCCTTGTCTTCTGCCTATCTCCTTCAGATTTTCCTTCACTTTTACATCCCTCCTCATTTTCTTCCTGATGATCATCCTTTTAATATTTCCTCTAATGTTATTCTACCTCTCTTTTCTCTCATACCTTCCTTCCATTTTCTCCCCGTCACCTTTCCTCTTGTCTCATGCTCTAATTCTCCTATAATATTTCTCCTCCCTTTCCCCTTCCTTGTTCCCTTTTCCCAAATTTCTTCTTTCTTCCATCACAAATCCCTCCCACTCTCCCTTTTCCAATTTGATTCTTCCTTCTCTTCCTCCCTCCTCCTCTCTACATCCCATCCCCTTTTCCTTCTCTTCCCCTCAGTCTTTCACTGCCCTCTTCTTCCCTTCGTGTTTCCACCTCCTGTTCACCCTCTCTCCTCGTCCTTTCTTATTTTCTCATTTCTTGTTCTCACCCCTCCATCCTTCCCCTCCTCCTCCTTCCTCCTCCTTCCCTCGTCTCCTTTAATCCTTCCCTCTTCCTTTAAGTCTCTTCATTCCATCAGTCTCTTCCCCTCTTGGTCTTAAAGCAGCCTATTTTTTTAGCTTCAAGTCGCCATTTTCTTCATTTTTCATTGTTGTTTTTGCATTTTTCTTTATTTCTTAGCTATTAACCCCTTCACTCCGATGACTTTTATTTTTTAATCCATGATACCACTAGACTTTTATTCAGTTTAAGGAATACGTCTTACAGAGAAGAAGTTGATGAAAGGAAAATATTTAACCTTTCCAAGTCGAGAAGTCTATCCAGTCCGAAAACTACACCCATATCTGAATAAAATGGCCTACACACACACACACACACACACACACACACACACACACACACACACACACACACACACACACACAAATAGTATCGCTTTTTTTTTTTTTTAATCTGTATCACTATTATACCCATTTTTTTATTTTTTTTATTTATGGTTTGATTCTGTTTCTTACTTTCATTTCGTTCCTTCTTCTCCCTTGTTTCTCTTTTTTCATAGTTTGTCTGCTTCTTTGCACAATCATTTCCTTATACCATTTAAAAAAAATTTTCCCTTATATACTTTTTCTGTTCATATATTTATCATCTCATTTGACGTCCTTTTTTCCCCTGAACTTTCTGTCCTTTATGTCTAGCTTTTGTTATAATTTTTTCTCTTTCTGAATTTTTTACCCGTCTCCTGGTCACGAAAAACATACCATGCAATTCCCACTGAAACCTAATGATTTTACGTGGATGGGAATAAGACAAGGGAGGCTGAAAGCGTCACTACTGCCACCTTGAACTCACATTTGGTCGGGACAACTCTTAGTATTTTATTTCCGACAACCTTCACGATTTTATTCAGTTGAGTTATAGGAGCCAAGAAGTATTTCGTTACCATGATTACTTCACTTTATTATCATTAGGATATATCGATTTCTTTTTTCAACCTGTTGTATTGTACGTCCTGTTTTTATTTTTATTTTTTACTTCGTCTACTGGGGTATATTTATTTCTTTTTATGCCTAGTTGTGGTTTTTTTACTTCTCCTTTTATCTTCTGTCCTTGTACTATATCTTTATTACAATTTTATATCATTTAAGTCAATTTTTGTTGTTTTATGGAAGTCCTTATACGTTCTGCATTTCCAGCTTTCGTTATTTACTGTATACATTAAACATTTTTGACACTCTCAGCGGTATGTATGTATAGATTTTGTCCACCTTTCATTCTGTCGTTTCTGTATTTCTTTTTTCTTAATATTTTTGTGCCGTTTTTAGTTTGTTTCTTCCTAGCTTATCGCCTTTTACCCTCTTTATCTTTCCCAGCTCCCTCTTACATTATTTTCCTCATTTGTCCCTCTTACGTCCTCTTGCTCGTCTTCTCCTTATTTCTCTTTATTAAATACTTGGCTTCTTTTCTTTCCACAGTTTCTCTCAAATAGTTATGACTCCTTCACCTTCTCTTTCTCCTCCTGTTCTCTCTCTCTCTCTCTCTCTCTCTCTCTCTCTCTCTCTCTCTCTCGTCCATCATCATAAACTCTCCCTCCATTTTTTCCTATCAAACCTTATTCCATTCTCACATTTTTCTTCCTTCGCTCTGCCTTCATGCTCCTAAGGAGACGTATCGAACTGCCTGGAAAATAGCTTGTTTGGAGAGAGAGAGAGAGAGAGAGAGAGAGAGAGAGAGAGAGAGAGAGAGAGATTGACGAAAAAAAAGGGAACGAAGAAAACAGGAGGAAAATTATAAGGTGAGAAATAGAGTGCGAATCGTAAGGATGATGAAAAAGTGATTATGTACTGGGATAAGAGAGAGACGGGGGGGGGGGGGGACGAACGAATAGAAAAAAAGAAAAGAAAAAAATTAAACAGATTCTTTAAGGATGAGCAATGTAAAAAAGGGTGAAAAGTTTATGTTTGCCGGAAAATAATGTGTTTGGGAAGAGAAAAGGGGATAGGCAGGTAAAGCAAACGAGTAGGATAAGAAAATTAAAAAGGATGATGATAGTGATAAGAAAATTTTAAACGAAAAGAAGATGCAAAAGTGTATGCAGAACGAAAAGGCCTTCTACCACTGAACAGTTATGGTGTGGAAGAAAGAGAAGCGTACTGATAGCGATTATGGTGGCAAGTTTGTAAAGCCCCATGGAAAAGAAGTTTGTCAGTGGTGTAATTTTCTGGATGTATGAAAAAAAAAAGTAATTGTCATGATCACCAGTATTATCATCATCGTCATCATTGTCGTCGTCGCCGTCGTCATCTTCGTCTTCGTCATAATCATTCTCAAAAATAATAATGGCACCACCAATAAGAATCTCATCATTCATTCTGTACATATAAATTTATTCATTTACCTGCTTGCACATTCATTTGCATATTCACCGGCACCTCGATAAACAATTCCCAATATTGTAATTATAAAGAGCCGGTCAAAAGAGGGAAATCATTATGGTCTCCTGCCGTTCATTAATTAAAGTTAAAAATTATACCGCCGTTAGACATTTCATAATCCCGAGGGCTTTTGTGTGCATGTCAGGTTTTGATAATATATTTTTGATATTCTGATTATTTTATCGTATTTATGCAGAACGTTTAGTACCTGTCTCGTGACACGGAAGGTATGTGAATGCAGCGCATGCTTTGTAGAGAGCCTAGAGGACGTATAGAAGCTAGCGTGTTAGTCCATCGTGTGACCTACGTTGCGCCATGAAACAGTCAAAGTAGTGTAAAGAAATGGGCGTTGTGAGCTATGGAACGGTTGGGATGTATTGGAAATATAGTTAGTGGTGGGCCTGGGGCAGAAAAATATACCTTGTAGTAATTAATGTTGTAGGATTTATGGTTGAAGTGCAGTGAAAGTTTATTTCAAAATATCCTCGACGAATGAGAGTGGGGTGTGTGAGAGAAGTGGGCGTGGATGACAAAGAAAAGGGTTCGATGGACTGGAAATGTGGTAGAGATGGAAAAGGTTATGAGAGTATATAAGGGGAACAAGATAAGGCCGCTGTGCTCTTGTTTACTTGGCGTCTTGCGACGCAGGTAATAAGCTACGAGTATCGTCAGGCCTGTACTGGGCAACATGCAACATGCATCTCCCATGTTTACAGCATGAATTATTTCCAATCTGTCCCACCACCCACGGCCATTCCCACCCGTCCAACCAACTTATCTTTTTTTTTTTTTTTTTCCCTTCCCTCCCCCAACACCATTCTTTTGATCCCCCCCCCCCCTTTCTCACTGGGAAATTTCAAGAGAAATGTGTCTCCATCACCAGTGCCGCCAGGCGTCCAAGGCCTGTCATCACAGGGTGTCATCATCTCGCCCTGCCCCACCACCCACAACAATCTTGGCCCATCCCATCCCATCCACCCACCCATTCCCCACTCTTTTCCGCCCAACCCATTATTTAATCTTTCACCTGCGTCAATCTAGCTCACCTACAACGCCCTTTTTCGTAATACCTGTATAACCTTCATCCAGCTACCCACCATCACCCCAGTCCAGCCCACCACTTGTCTCCGCCCACCCAGTCTTTTTTTTTTTTTTTTTTACCGGCCGTGATAGCGAAGCTGGTCTTGTTTTCAATTCGTCATTGTGTCTGTCTGTAGCATGGTAACTTCGCAACCGCTGAAGATATCATCACAAAATTTTACAGGTGGGTAGTAGGCAAAAAAATGGGTCACGAGTTCGACATTGGTGAAAGTAGGTCTAGGTCTTTATGGCTGTTACAACGATAACTTCGCAACAGCTCAAGATGTCATCACAAAATTTTACTGGTGTGTAGTAGGGATGAAAATCTACGAGTTCGAACGTGGTGAAAGTAAGTCAAGGTCTGTGTGTCTGTTACCATGATAACTTCGCAACCGCTCAAGATATCTCTTTTAGAGGTGTGTAGTAGGGATGAAAATCTACGAGTTCGAAATTGGTGAAAGTAGGTCAAGGTCAGATTCCGAGCCGCGCTAGATTAGTATCGGTTCGCGGCTGGTGTGATTCCCCTTTGGGGGTCTTTTTTTTTTTCTGCTTTACCTCTGAACTACACCTAACCAGCCTGCCTGCAACACCCTCTTCCTAGTACCTGTATGTCCTTCATCCAGCATGCGCTACTACCCACCATCATCCCAGCACATCCCACCATACGTCTCCACGCCCCCCCCCCCACCTAGTCCTGAAAGACCTGAATTGTCATATTTTATAAGCCACTGCGCCGACAGGAATGACTTTGGTCAGACGCCTCAGTACACATGACTTGAAATAAAGTCGACCACCTTGAAAATTGGAGCGTGGGAATCAGCACTGACCAGACATACATCGCTTGAAGAACTTAACTCCTTTTTATTCGGGTGGAATAGGCTTAAAAAGGCTAGATTCCAGTTATCCCAATCATTTATCTGTAACAAAATGTTGAAAATGGCTCAAATTGACTCGAATTTACTCGGACTAAATATGAGTTATACTTCGGTCATTGAAGTCCGTTTTTTAATCCCAGGGAAAGAATGTCAACGTAATGGATACAGATTAACTTGCACGAACATAGAAACATTGACCAGATAATGGTGGTAGAAACGAAACCCCAATAATATGTATTGATCTTAATCGATCTGTTGGGCTAAAGGTACCGAAAGCACTTGAAAGGTATGAAGGAACACGCCTTCACAGGTATGGACTCATTCTGTACATCGACCAGATAGACTTGAAGTTAACCGAAATCTCCAAAACTCAATAAACTACATCTTGGTAGCAATATTAAATTTTAAGAAATATCACACCGAAGAGAATAAAAAGGGTAAATAAAAGCAAAACTGCACCAGTTAGGGAGCTTAGCCCCTAACACACACACACACACACACACACACACACACACACACACACACACACACACACACACACACATCCGAGGGTAAAAAAAAGTTCACATTGGATGGTACAAAGTAAATATATAACTTATCTAAGAAACAAAGCCTTCTTAATGCCATTTTACCTATACCTCCCAAGAACATCCTTTTTAATTTATGTTTAGCCAACTTTACGCTGTTTTATTGTGCTTAACGAGACCCATCAAGTAGCAGGTGAGTTAATGTTTGTATTTAACTCCTCCAAATCTAATAATATTTCATACTTTGTGAAATCATTTGAGTTAGCAAAAATGAAATACAAAGGCGTCTTCGAGTCCAAAGTATTAAAAGAGTAATCGGGACAAAAGTTGCACCATTATGGCAGTTTCCCTCATCTTACTTTATCCAGACGACTCTACGCATTTGGAGAAATTTTTCGAACTGTAGCTATTAGATTTAGTTCTCATTAATTTGTTTTTTGCGAGGGGTCTCCTAAATTGAATAACATCGTCTGGAGATTGATGAATGTGCTAAAACTCGTCATCGTACTGAAGAGGTTAAAAAATGATACCAGTGAGGCATATATTTCCCCTCCCCCGCTGTCTCCTCCGTCCTCCTCCCCCTCTGTCAATGCTCCCCCTCCCCTCACACTCTCCTCCCTTCATCCTTCCTCAGTCCTTCCCTTCCTCTGCACTCTCCCCCTTCCCCCTTCCTAAATTCTACGCCATCCCCGTACTATCCCGCTTCCCCCTCCTCGCCCTCCACTTCTTTCCCTTCCCTGATCTCCTCTCCCATTACTCCTACTAACCCCCACCCTACCCCGTGCTATCCCAAGAGAAAGGTAACTTATTTGGGAGAGAAAAAGTGAGCAAATAACAGCTGAACAAAGCAGCTAGTTTTTTCTAATACTGTTAAACCCTTTCAGCTCGAGGATGTATTTTTCTTTGTGCTACTGCTAACCCCGGATGATTTTATGCAGCTTATGAGGACGTGTGGCAGTAAAGGGATTAATGAAGGCTGTTATCTACCCTCTTGAATTAGAAACGTCCCTCCCCCAGAGAAAAAAATAATAATTGTCTGAAGGTAGCAAGAATATAATTTAAAGAGACGGCATTGTATTACCTGTTTGTTTACATCTGTGTCTGTCTATCTGTCTACCTCTCTGTCTTTCTCCTTCTATCTCTCTATCTATCTATCTGCCAGACGCCTTAATCCCTTAAGGGGTGACCACAAACAAATCGTCTTTGCCACCCTGTCCTCTGCCATTTAACTACCCTCCCTCCAATTCACACACCCCTCTAATACATCTCTCGACCTCCCCCCCCTTTTTTTTGGGGGGGGGTTATTCTTGCCCTCTTCAGACGATTTCACAGAGTTACAGGAGATTTTCAAACTAGAGAGGTTAGATACTGCCGTCATTGAACTTTACGATAGATGAGTTTTCGTAAGTAGAATAAAATCGTCTGAAGACAGCAAGAAAAATGAAAATGTCCTTGAACCGATAAAATTGAAAAGTAAATTGGACAGCTTTTTTTTTTTCAGGGTTATGGAACACTAAACAGTAACCGAGAATTCCCTGATGTCACATAGAAAGTAAAAACAAATGTACCGGGAAAGAAGATGTAGCTAAGTAAACAGTAACGGAACATAACAAGAAATCCTCGTACTGCCAGGTAAAAAGCTAAGTAGGAAAATTATAACATCGAAGGAAATGCACCCCCTCACCCCCTTTATGCTCTTCTTCCCTTCCTCCCTCCCATCTTCCTTGTTTCTTACCGTACAAGCACTATACAACTCCCATCTTCATTCTCTCCCTCCCTCTCTCCCTTTTTTCGTCCTCCCTTCCTCCGTTCATCCACCCGTAATCTGACGCCAAGTATAACAAATTATAAAAAACGTTTTCGGATGGAATAGAGTATATAATGAAATACAAATTACCTCTTCGCTCTAACGATGTATTCATAGTCTGTTACTCAGGCCACTACCAATCGATTTTATTGATCTCAGAACTTTTTAAGCTAAATGAATCAGATGTACTCGTATAAGCTGAATTGTACAGTCTGACACTAACTAAAACAGAATAAAGGAGTTCTCGGTCTGAAGAGATTAAAAAGATGAGAAGAATAATGACGCTAGTAAGAGAGTCAGCCCCCTCCCTCCCTTTCCAGTGTTGTCCCCGGGGTTCTTCATCACTCGTGCTGTCTCGTAAACGGGCAATGTATCGGCCTTCGCGATGGATGACCCGCAATTCAATATAGACCACTGTATTACCCGCCTTAAAGAGGCACAGAGGCAACAGCTCTTTATCTCTGTCCTTATCATTTGGTGTTTGTTTGATGGTTGTTTTTTTTTTCTTGTCTTGTTTTGCTTCTTTCTTTTACCTCTGCTATTAGTTTTTTTCGTGTGTGTATGTGCTTTTTTCTTGTTTTCATTATTCTAGTGATTTTGCATGTTTTTATGTCCTTTTCTCTAGTGCTTCGTTTTCTTTTGATTTTGTCTGACGATTCTTCATACCTTCTTCCATCTTGTCACGTTTATGCTTGTCCATCTGTTGTTTATTTTTGAGGATGGGATTTTACTTACTTATTTTCCATTATCGCAGTTACCTTTTCCAATATTATTAATGCTACAGTATTTGTTTCATTATATACATTTTGCTCAATCTCTTGTTTCATATTAATCTTAATTTATTGCCCGTCCCTCGCTGTGCCTCGTTTTTACTTATTATCTCCTGTGGTTATTGAGTAGGGCACCATCTTTTTCTCATTTGCTTGATATTCATTTCTTACTTTTTGTAACAATTACTTTTTCTTCTTTGGTCATCTTCTTTTATTTTTTATGATTGCTCAATTCCTTCCCTTGTATTTGCTTACTTACTATTTACGTTTTTTTTTCCTCTCATTTTCTCTAATAATTGCTTCTTCCCGTCCATTTTTGTTTACATAGTTTATCACTCGTTTTCTTACTTCATCACATCTTATTTTCTCTTATGATTGTTCTTTCATTTTTTTTCCTCGCCTTCTGTTAGCTCTTGATTAGTATTTTGTCTGTTATTAATATTTTTTTTATTATTATTACTTATGTCTTTTTTTCTTTTATCAGACTGGCTAAATGGCATGCTTTGGTTACCCTCATCAACAAACATGGCACTTTGATGAGGTAAGTACGAGGATATATATTTTTTCTTGCGTGTGTGTTCTTTTTTCGATTGTTTTTTTACCTTTTTCTCATTGTTATTCATACCTTCGCCTCTATTCTTTGCGTGTTTTATCTTTTCTTATCTACAGTATAGGAGTAAGGTAAGATACGAGGAGGTTTTAGCAAGTGTGTGTCTCCTGTTTCATCTTTCGCCAGGTTTTTGCAGTTTGCTGAATGTTGCACTCACCTTCGTCTGTAGTTTAGCCATTGTTTTATCTTCCCTTATATAACGATATTTTTTCTAGTGAATTGTTTTACCTTCCCAGTGGCTTTAACTTCACTATTTTTTTCTAAATCTTCATATGTAGCTTTTACTTTGCGCTTTCTTTCGCTTATCTAAGACCATTTACTATACTGAAGTGTGTTTTTCTGTTCTGCCTCTCTTGTTGAATGCGTTGTCTTATTGTCTTCAGCTAAGATTAATTTTTCATTCGAAGTTTTCGGTCCAGGTACTTTTAATATCGTTTGTATATCTTAGTCTTCCGGTGGGCGATAACTGTTGTCTGGTGTACGTCTGTTTGTATTCTTTTTAAGCGAACTCATTATATCCTGTCATATTTTTCCTTCGGCTTGTACTCTTTTGTGTGAATAAATCATAACAATTCTGTGAAGCAGTACGATACCCGGTTTACTGGGGAACAGGCTTTGTCGTGATGCGTCCTTTTGCCTCTTTATTCCTTTTATATTTTCCTGAAACATCCAGCATTTTTACAGCAAAACATCTTCATACTTTTTCATCTCATTTTTTTTTTTTTTTTTACCATGGCTTATTTTCTCTCCCTCTCTGCTGCTGTTTCATTCATATTTTCTTCTAGTCTCACAAGAATAAGGTTACTGCAGCAATAAAAGAAAGGATGCTTAATAAATTTACTTGAACACCACCACAAGGACTTCACCACTGACCGCACCAAATCCGCTCCCACAATTCACTCCTTCCTGTCAGAAACTATATTATATGAGAGGCACACAGTTCTGTGTTGCAGCCTGTGCCAGTATACAACACCCGTCATTACAGGACTGACACACAACACACATAGACCCATATAACAGTCACAACACAAATATTATCAAACCCTCTGCAACAGTATCTCACCTTCAGACATTCCAACACAAGCAATGAAAAAACACCGACATACTCACTTCACGCGCAGGGCAGTACAGCATATCGATAACATAATTGTACTACAAGCCCCACCCTGTCCTGACATTCACCCATCAGAGGTGTCCTTCAATAGAGTTTTGAGTTCATATAGCTAGGCTTAGAGCAGGACATCACCCAGACCTTCTCAGCCACCATCATAGATCTGGGTTGAGTGGAATCACGTATGACACATGCCCAACTGGTAAAGCAGGCAAACATAACACACACAGCGAAGTACCGCACAGGACTGGTGGATTGGCATTAGCGTGGGTATTTTTACGACATGTCGGCGGGACGTCTGGTAGATCGGTAAAGTCTGCATTTATGAAATTCAAATCCTTAAACTGTTCCCTGCCCCAGCGGGGATTAGAACCTGGTTCCATTAGGACTGCAGGCCACCTCTCTGCCGATTCAGCCACTGCCTCCCCCATTTGACATTGCCTTTACTTATTTATTTTGTTCTTCCATCTCTTCATTTTTGCATTTATGCATTTTTTTTTTAAATCTCCTTGGAGCTCTCAGGCATCTTTAGTTCACTCTGTGCTGAAGCTGGAATAGAATACTCGAGTTGACCCGACAATGGGGGGATTAATGGTGGCAGTGTTAACGATCTCAGGCCCGTGTGACTCAGATTAATATATTCTTCACCTGGAAGTAGATAATAATGTTGTCCCGACCAGAGAGGGTTACTCGCTGTCTTTATCACCTCCTTTCCTTTTTACATTTCTCTTCATTTATCCTTCCCTTTCTTTTTTTTATTTTTCGTCATTTATCCTTGTGTTTCCTTTGTATTGATTAAGTATATTTTCCATTCTTTTTCCTTTTGTCCCCCCTTTTTTTCTCATAATTTTCATCATTCTCTTTATTTTTCCATTCTTCAGTTTGTATGATCTGATGAATCGTCTTTCCTTTTTCATATTATTCCTAATGGCTCCTCCTCTCTCCATTTTATATCTTCTTCCGTCCTGTGCATCCTCCTCCTTGTTCCTCTGTCTTTTTTTATCTCATGTTTTTTTTTATATTTAATGTTCTTAGGTCGTCTGGCGAATCTTAATCTTTTCTTTCTTCCTTTTTTATTACCTTATGCTTCTTGCCCTCTTCATTTTTATTGTCATCTTCCATCATCTTGTACATCTCCCTCTTTCCTCTCTTCCTTTTTATTATCTCATGTTTCTTCCCAGTCTCCATTTTTATTGCGTCCTTCCTTCTCCATGCTCTCATCTTTGTTATGATCTTCTTTCCTCTCTGCTAGTTCTGTTTCTTCTTGCTGCTTCTTTCAGTTCTTACTTTTTATCATTTTTTTTAAAATCTGGATCCATTGCTAATCATCTTTGTTTTCTCCGGTTTATCATGCTTATTTTAAAACTTTCTTTTTGCTTTTTCTTCTTATATACGACACCCTTCTCAATTCATATTTTCACATCCTCTGCACCTCCCGTTCTGTCATGTTTCCAGTTATCTGTTTATTATATTTGCATCATCTTTACCACCAAATCCGGTCACCTTTTATACTTCCATTTTCCTTTATTTTCCTGTGGTATGTTATTGGTTTTATTTTTATTGTCTATTTCTCCCATTTTGTTTTGCCCTTTTGTCATACTCACCATCCCTTTCATTAATTTTGTCTCCCCATATTATTGTATTTATCATCCCTTTCACGTTCCCTTCTTTTTTCCTAGCGTGATTATCATAATTTTCCTTCTCTCCTCAATCATTCTCCCCTTCCCCTTTTTCCCTTTCTCTGCATCCCTTTTTTCGTCCTTATTACCACTTTCTCCCCTATTTATTGCATTCATCCTCCCACACTCCCATTCCCCTTTTTCCCTCTCTCTACATTTTTTATCGTATTTGTTATCTGTTTATCGTCTCATTTTATTGTATTTATTACCGATTTATTATTTCGTATCGTAGGCTGTTTATTATTCAGTTCTCTTCCATTTTTATTGTCTTTCTGTTCCCTTTTATCGTATTTAGCATCTCTCTTCCACCGTCTCTTGTCTCGTGTTTTCTCTTTGTCATCTTCATTATTTTTTTCCTTTTATTCTGTTTATTTATATCTTTCCCACTTACACTTTGTATTGTCTCGCCTTCCTCGACTTTCTCTCTCTCTCTCTCTCTCTCTCTCTCTCTCTCTCTCTCTCTCTCTCTCTCTCACTTCCATTTTATTATCATTCTTCTACTTTCTTTTCCCTTTTTATCGTTTCTTTCCTCCACTTTCTCAGCTGTCATCTCTCTCCTTCATATTCTCTCCATTTTTATCAGCTTTCCTCCACCTTTTTTCTCCATTTCTCTTTGCTTTCATCCACTTTCTCCTCTCTTTTTATTGTCTTTCCTCCACTTTCTCCTCTCTTTTCTCTCCATTTTCATCGTCTCTCTTTCCTCCGTTTATTTCCCTTCAGTTTTAATCATCTTTCCTCTGTTTTCTCCTGCCTTTAGTTTTTATCATCCCTTCCCTCCACAGTGTCCCTTTGTATCATCTTTCCTTCATTTTCTCCCATTATTAACGCCTTTCTTTCCTCCACTTTCTCCTCTCCCATTTTCGTGTCCCCTTCTCCATTTTCTCCTCCCTTTTTCATGCTTCTTCCATTTTCTTCTCCCTTCGTCTCCCATTCTTCCCCTCTTCCTCCATTTTAGTCGTCTCTCCTTCCTCCGGTTAAATCATCTCTCCTTCCTCCACTTTCTCCTACCATTTTTATCATTCTCTTTCTTCCACTTTCTCCACCTTTATAATCTCTTTCCTTTACTTTCTCCTCTGTTTCTATCCTCTCTTCCTCTTTCCCTCCATTTATATCATCTTTCCTCCACTTTCTTCTTCGTTTTTTTCGTCTCCCTTTCCTTCACTTTCTCATCCCTTTTTATTGGTCACTTTCCACCACATCATCCTCCTTTTTTATCGTCTCTTTCCTCCTTGTCTGTTATAATCTTTCCTTCCATTGTCCCTCCTTTTACTGTCTCTCTTTCCTCTTTTTTTCATCTTTCCTTCCATTGTCCTACCTTTTACTGTCTCTCTTTCCTCTTTTTTTCATCTTTCCTTCCATTTCCTTCCTTTTTATCGTCTCTCATTCCCCCTTCGTTATCATGTTTCCCTTTTTTCCCCTCCTTCTTTATCGTCTCTCTTTCCTCCACCCTTTTTATCATCTTTCCTTCCTCCTCCCTTTTTATCATCTCTTCTTCCTCCTCCCTCCTTATCATCTTTTCTTTTATTTCCTTCTTTTTTATACTCTTTCTTTCATCCTCCTTTTTTTTTTCAAACTTTCCTTCCATATCCCTTCATTTTATCATCTCTCTTTCGTACTTCCTTCTTATCATCTTTTCTTTTATTTTCCTCTCTTTTGATCATCTCCTTCTCCTTCTTGTTTCTCAGTCTTCTGTTTTCTCCCTTTTATCGTCTCTCTTTCCTCCTCCCTTTTTATTGTCTTTCCTTACATTTTCCCTCTTTTTATCATCTTCCTCCTCCTTTTTTCAATATTTCCCTATGTTTTCTCCCTTCTTATCATCTCTTTCCTCTTCCTTTACTTCCATCTTTCTTTCGATTTCCTCCCTTTTTTTTCAGTCTTTCCATTTATTTCCTCCCTTTTTATCGCCTCCTCCTCCTCCTCCCCAGTCCTGCGTGTGGGCCCCAATCGCGTCGTTTCATAAATCACAATTAATGGTGTGGTCTGATTGGGGGGGCCTGATTAAATGCCTGCGGGGGATTACCGACTGGCCAATCGTCTGAGCGGAGTATGATGCCTCTTTCATCTCGGAGCCTTCCCCGCAGATCCACCTCTTCCTCCTCATCCACATCGTCGTCGTCCTCCTCCTCCTACTGCTCCCCATTCTCCTCCTTCTCCTTCTCCTTCTCTTGTGCCTCTTCGACTTCTTAGATGCAGCCAGTCAGCATTTTTTTTCCTTGTTTTTGTGTTTTTCTTTATTCATGTTCGTCCATATAAATGTTCATGTTTATTTACGTTCGTCTTTATTCATGTTTGTCTTTATTCTTGATCATCTTAATTACCACCTGCATTGCGAAGCGAGCGCAGCGGTAATGTTTTCACTTGTGAGGTTGGCTGGCTGACTTTGTTTATGTGTGTTTTACAACCTGAATTTGCATCAAATCAGAAATGGAGGTGCAAAATTCTGTGCCGAGGAAAAGCTTTCCGGCTATCCTGGTGGTGAGATCGCATCGTGAGATGGCTTCTAGTTTATGGTCGTCTTTACTTATGTTCATCATCGTTCATGTACGTCTTTATTCATATTCATCTTTTTTTTATAGTCACCTGTATTGATATTCGCTTGCATTTCTATTTACCTTTATTCGTATATTTAGTACCATATATTTTTTTTTCCCCCATTCATGCCACTGCCGTATTGTTTCCGTCAGCTTAGCGGGATACACCTGACAGTGAAGGGTTAATGGGCACTGTTTGTATCCCATTCCCATAATGAACACGTCTTGTGGTACAAGCAGTGAAATAAAAAAGTGTCAGCTTTGTGTTTCCCTGTCTTCGGTTATACCGTACTGTTGATGTCAGTTTTTGCTTCTTTTAGATTTCAACTGGTGGTGGCTTTTAATTCACCGAAGCGGGGGATTTCCTTTTCATTTAAAATTACCGTGTTTTGACGATATTATTCGGCGTAGAACAGAATTTTCAAACTAATGGGGTTAGTTGTAGGCTTAATAAGCCGCTTCATCACGAGGGTCCTTTCCCAAATTAAATACAGTCGTCTGGTAGCAGTAAAAGTCAATTAAAAAGGGCGTCATCCGGATGCAAGAAGTGATTTGCACCCGTCTGCGGAACACAGTAAACATAATCCCAGTATGTGCCGTAGCTCTTCATTCCCAGCTATATCCGGTCTTCATTCATGTTCCTGTTCTTTCATTGTATCTTTGATCTGTTCATGAGCTGTTCATTCGCATATTTTTGCTCCTCTTATCATTCATACTTTTTTTCCCCTTCGTTGAGTCAATTAGTGTACATATTCAAGTTGTTTCACGTAGTCGTCATCTGCCCTCCACATTCTTCATTTTTGTCGTCACTCCTTCCTTCACTTTCTCATCCCTTTTTATTAGTCTCTTTCCACCACATTCTCCTCTATTTTTATCGTCTCTCTCCCCTCGGCCAATTTTTATAATCTTTCCTTCCATTGTCCCTCCATTTATTGTCTCATTACCAAGTCCCTTTTTATTAATGCATTCACCTATCCTTTCGAACTAGATATATCCAATAGATACATCCATATTCTTTGTAATGGAGCAGCTTTTAAAATATGCAATTGATTATTACTTTCTTCGCAATTACCAGCCTGTATCAACAGAATATGTGGGAGGAATGATGTATTAACAAATTCGATCTGTTATCGGCCGCCTTTTAGCAAGGCGAAGAGATAATGTTTTTGCCTGCCTGTGTGTGTGTGTGTGTGTGTGTGTGTGTGTGTGTGTGTGTGTGTGTGTGTGTGTGTGTGTGTGTGTGTGTGTGTGTGTGTGTGTGTGTGTGTGTCTGTCTGTCTGTGTCTGTGTGCGTGTGTGTATCAGTTCCCAATATATCTCGTGAACTGCTTGAGCTTCAGGGTAGCGAGATATGGCCAAAATCTTGGACAAGTTCGAATATGGGTCTTCGGGTTTAAGGTCAAGATCATGAGAATGGCTGTCATAGTTCAGCTAGTTTTTATCGCCCGCCTCTATCACGGTGATATCTCTTGAACATATTGAGCTATCAACATGAAACCGTCAGGGTATCAAGATAAGGCCAAAATCTTGGACTTGGCGAACAGCCTATTCTGGCGGGCGATTAGCATTCGGCTTCCGAATGCTTTTCTTTCACTTTTCTTGTTTTTAACTTCATTTTTGTTCTCAGTCTCGTCGTAGACATGCAAGCATGCTTGCATATCCCTCGTTAACCCCTTTACTACGAGAGGCCTCCCCAAGCTGAAGGTAATCGATTGGGGGTAAATGGAATGAAATGAAAAGAAGTACTTTGATGTAAGTTTTAATTAGACTGCTCGTAACCAACTTCATACAAGAGGTCGTCATTGCAGAAAAAAATCTTCGTGTGACACTTATAATGTTTTAAAAAGTCATCGTGTAATGGAGCCGAAAAGAGCTGTCTTCCCACCTTTTTCCCTGCAAACCCGACCCTCAGTTTACCTGTCTGTGATGAGTTTGCTCTCATATGACGTAACTGGGCCATTCCCAACTTAACAGTAAGCTGTGGTTGCATAAAACTGGATGAGCCTAGTTATGAGATAGGAATGAGTCCTCTTGGTTACTAGTTAAATCTACCCTCTAATCTGACAACACTTGGCCGTCAAATGAGTTGAAAGGGAATAAAGACCTTCGTCAGGTTACATCAAACGCTGTGTATAGTTAATCTCTCCTTTTCCTTTGTTGCCCACCTACTAGCCTGTCTACTTGCATAATTATGTACATATTTGCTGATCTACATGCCATCCTACCTACACCAGTCCACCTACTTGCCTTCCTGCCTACCTGCCTACCTACACCAGCCAACCTATTTGCCTGCCTGCCTGCCTACACCAGTACACCTATTTGCTGGCCCGCCTATCTACCTACCTACCTACAAGCCAACCAATCTGCCCAAATTCCTACCTGTAAATGTATTAGCTTCTCAAACCTCCAATCCTTCTCTCCTAATGGCCGTAATTATCAATCTTCCTATACCAAAATTGAAACAGACCAGTCTCTAATTATTTGTCTACCTATCTGTCTCTGTCTCTCCTTCTTTCCATGTCTCTGTGTATCTGTCTGTTTATCTCTCAGTTTATCTATCTACCTGTCTATCTGTCTATCCATCTCTCTATCAGTCCATCCATCTGTCAGTCTATCTGTCTGTTTCTCTGTCTATCTTTCTAGCTATCCATCTGTCTGTCTATCTATTCATCTATCTGTCTATCTTTCCATCTATCTGTCTGTCTGTTATATTTAGATATATATATAATCTCTGTCTTTGTGAATGTGTATGTCTGTCATTTTACCTACCTATCTATATCTTCATATATCTATCTGTATATGTTTATATTTGTCTGTGTATCTATCTGTTTATTTATTTATCTATCTATCTATTCGTATGTCTTCATATCTCCGTGCCCCCCAACCTGCCGACCTACCATGTCTGTCTGTTTTTCTATATATCTGTTTATTCATGTCAATAAATCTTTCAATGCTACTTCAGTCCCTCCCCCTCAGTGCCCATAATCAGTCCATTTGTACCATAGCGAACACCATCTGTCTGTGTGTTCATCAACCTCTGTCTATTTACCTACCCATCTTCATCTCATCTTCCTCTACCCATCAGTCTCTCACTCCCATCCCAGTTCCCCTCCCAGTGGCCTTAATCAGTCCACCTGTATCATAGCAAACCCTAATTTATCAGTCTGTCTACCTTCCTGCCTGCCTACCTACCTGCCTATCTACCTATCAGTCACTCGTATTTCAGTCTCATTCTCTAGCCCTGGTCAGTCCACCAGTACCCTATCTACCTATATCTGTCAAATTTATCTACTTCTATCGGTCACTTCTAGCCCAATCCGTCTGCCTGTGGCCCTAGCTTTCTATCTAAAACCCTCTTACCTCCCTTCCTCCCTTTCTACCTCTGTGTTAGTCTGTCCGTCTGCTTTTATTTATTTATTTTTGTCTACCTATCAGTCTGTCTAGCTAGCCATCAGTCTCTCTGTCTGTCAATCACTCCTACGCCAGTCCATCTAACTAGCTATCAGTCTGTCCATCTGTCAGTCATTACTACTGCAATCCAACTAACAGTCTGTATAGCTGTCAGTCATTCCAACCCCAGTCCATCTCTCCCAGTGGTCCTAATCAGTTCACCAGCACCATAATTAACCCACATGACACCTCATTTCCAGAAACCTATTTTGCCATCAATTATCCTGTCCCATTCACCCCGCACCGACAAAAAATGGATGGGTTTCTAGGCCTACCTGGACCCCATTGACATCGTGGCCATTAATCTGAATGTGGGGTGACCTTTAAATACTTCAGGGCAATCAGCGTATGTCAGTGGAGTTTTAATTAACATACCCTGATGACTTTCACTGCCTGGCACTCTCTATCGCTTTCCCTTTCTCTGTCTCTGCATGTGTGTCTGTGTCTTTGTCTGTCTGTCTTTGCTTGTCTTTCTGTCTGTGCCTGTGTATTTCTGCTTGTGTGCTTCTTTGTCTGCTTGTTTGTATATCGGTCAGTCTTTTCTGTGTTTGTTTATCTCGTTTTGTTCTGTGTACTGGCTTGTGTATTTATATGATTTTAACATGCTCGCTGTTATCCCCCTTGACGGAGCAGCTGTGGAAAGTACTGTAGGTAATGCATGTTTATTTCTCATTCTAAGCAGTCATGTCATCTGCCTTGCCTTTATTAGATCTATGTTTTTATATGTACAGTGGATCAAAAAAGCATCGTGCAGGAAGAGTACGATGATGTCCGAAGATCAGTATTCTGTAGCTTACGCATTCTCAAGAAGATTAATCTGTTATTATTATTATCTGAATATCCATATAATAATAATAACTATAAATTTGTCACAAACAGGCGGTGTGTGTCATTCTTGTGGAAGCTGATTTACCAACATGAAGAATAATGATGGGGCATTTTTCAGTAACCATTGTCCGTGGCATCAAAGTGCTTCTCGCTAAGTATACGCCGATAGCTTTTTGATCGAATGGAAATCTTTGTCAGTTCATTCATAGCTCTGTTCTCCTTTCTTTTGCCCTAGCTCTGTCTGTCTCATCTACAGTCTCCATTTTCAGTCTGCCTTATGTATTGTCGCAGTACCAATGGATTTCCCCGTTGAGGATACCCGTAGGATTACCCCAGGCCGGCATACCCTCGTACCAGCCAACCTCACTTTCACTCCAGACTGTCACACCTAAACCTTACACACCCTCACCCAAACCCCTCACCCACACACCTAAAGCCCGCACACCCTCACCATATATATATATGTATGTATGTACGTATATCTTCCATTCCCATCTCATTTTTCGCCCCTTTCCCTTCCCACTTTCCATCCGGCAACTCTTCCAGTTTCCCCTTCCCTTCCCTTCCCTCCCACCACCGCCTGTTCCACCTCCCTTTCCTATATTCCCCCACCATATACCATTCCTCCCTTACCCACCTCACCACCTCCATTTCCTCCCTTCCCCTCCCACCCCAGCTCCCCTCCCCTCCCCTCCCACATCACTGAATCCGTCTCGTTGGAAAATCATAATTACTTTCTTCCCTGGCGGAGAAATATGACGAAGGCAGTGAAAGAGAATTGTTAAGTGAGTGAAATTGAGGTGGAGGCGTTGGTTAGGAGGGCAGAGGCGAGGGGAATTGAAGAGAGGGAAAGGAGAGGGAGGAAGAGAAGGGAAGGGAGAAAAACGATGGAGGGAAAAAGGGTGGGAGAGGGAGGAGATAGAGGAGGGTAGGTGAAGGAAAAGGAAATAAAGGAAAGAGGAGGATGGAAGGGAAAGGAAGGAAAGAGAAGGAGGGGAAGAGGGTGGGAGGTAGGGAGGAATAGATGGAGGAAAAAAAGGAAAAGAGGAAGTGGAAAAGGAATAGAGAGGGGGAAAGAATGATATAACAAAGATCGGTAGGTGGAGAAAAGAGTGGACTAAAGGGGAGTATGTGGGGAAAAGAAAAGGGTAGGAGTAGAGAATGGAAAGGGTAAGTGCAGGAGAGAAGGGGGACAAACCAGGAGTGGCCAAGGAGAAGGAAAGAGGAAGCAAGGGAGTGTAGAAAGGTAGGTGGAGGGAAGAAGAGTGAGATAGTAGTAAAGACAAAGGGAGGAGAAAGGAAGAGGAGATAAAGAGGGTAGTTGCAGAAACGAAAGCAGGAGAATGCTAATTAAGAAGAGGAAAGGGATAGAGAGCGATGTAAACTGGAGAAGCTGAGAATCCAAGGAGTGAAAAAATGAAGGGAGGATAAAAGAGATGGATTTAGGGAGAAGGGAAAGTGAGAAGACAGAAAGTGGAGGATGGTGATGATTTATTTGGAACTGAAAAGAAAATGAAGTTAGAATAGGAAACTGATTTATTATAAGTCCATGATTTATTATTTAAGGACTCAAACACACGGAAAGGGAAATGAAATGCGGGAAGGGAGAAGAATATATGGAGAATGTGGAAAAGGGAAAGCGCAGAGAAGATGAAGTAAATGAAATGGCTAGAAAAGATAAGTTAGGGATATAAAGTGGGATAGTTGTGAATGCTGGAGGGTTTAGGAATAGAAGGAAAGGGAGAAAGGAAAAGTGAGAAAAGGGAGAAGGAATGAGAAGTGAAGAAAATTTAAATGAAAAGAAATCTAAGGCTGTAACTCTCCTTAGGAACGGAAGGGAGACATGGAATAAGCAGGAGGATAGGGAATGTGTGGAGAAAAAGGGGAGAGAAAAGAAGAACAGAAGAAAGATAAGAATTGTAATAGTAAGATTGACAAGAGGAGTGGTAAAGTAAAAATGAGGAATAGGGAGTGGTGAAGGCGCCGACATTTGAGAGCAAGTGCAGACGGAAGAAATGAGGCGAAAGGGGAAAGGGGAGCTGTAGGGAAAAAAAAGAGAAGTAAAAGGGTGACGAAAGAAAGTGAGAGGTGGGTGGAAGAAGTTTTTGGAGAGAAAGAAATGGTGATTGATTTCCAAGCTTGCAGAGAGAGCAAGTCAGAAATTATCCCCAATGATTTTTTAATGCTGTGTTGTGTTGACTATATTGTTCACTGTATTTGCTGGTACAAACACGACATTTCTGAGCCGTTATGAAGCAGTGTCAACCTTGACCGGTGAGCCGTAGTGTGGTCGGTCCGGAAATGCGATGGCTGTCTGCTCCGCTTTCTGTCTGCATCAGACAGGATCACAGTGCAGTGAGATATTTTTGTGAGCTGAAAGTCAGATCGTTCATCATAAGCGACATTTTTGCGACCATTTTTGAACAAGATAATCTAATCACATGCACTTCACTGTGGCAGATCACTGTTCTAGTATTATGCTGAAACTCTGCCATGAATTTCTTTCCGTGTTATACCTTCAGCCAACGAAAATTGTTTCATTACACATTGCTATTACTTGGTCCAGGCAGAGAGCAGATCTGCCATGTTAACTCTGTAACGTCGACACAACACCTCACCGAACAAACGTGACACTGCTTTACAACGAGAGGAGAAGTTCGTGCTGATACCTACAGATAGTGTACGATGCAGTAAACACAACACTAAATGCCGACAGTTTTTTAGTTACCTTCGTATTTCATGTTGGGAACAGAAAGAAGTGGCATGGAAAAGCGGTCAGGAAAGAGACTAAGAGATGGAAATGGCGAGGAGGAGAGGGAAGTAGGAAAATAGGAAACACAGGAGAAGGTTGGTACTTTGGAGAAGGGAGGAATGATATTGAAAGGGAAGAAAGAAATGTTAGCTATGAAAAAAAAAAAAAAAAAAAAAAAAAAAAAAAAGGAGAGCACAAGGAACACTAGCAATGTCGTGTTACAATTTGAAAGAGAAAATGAAAGGGGAATGAAAAGAGGGATATAGAAAAAGCAAATAGGAGAGAGGGAGTGAGGAAGAAATGAGAGAAAAAGGAAGTGGAAAACGGAGAGAGTTGGAATAGGGGGATTGAAAGTACGATACGATGTGGAACAAGGAGGATGACGTTTATGAACCTAAGAGAAAAGGGGACCGTAAAAAAAGGAAGTCCATATTCATGAGTCGGGAAACAGAAGAAGAATAGAAAGGATCAGGGAAAAGGGGAGAGAGTAAAAGATTGAGGATATTGAGAAAAAGGGAAAACAGAAGGGCTAAAGGAAAAGTGCGTGTTGGGGGAAATGGGAAGAGAGGAAGGGAGAAGAGTGAAAGAGGGATGGAACGTGGAAGAGTGAGCGAGGAAGATATTTGAATACATGAAAAGGACGGGACGAGAAAGAAAACTACTGATGTGAAATTCTGCCTTGGAAACGAAGGGAGGAAGGCGGAAGAAGAGAGAGGAAAAGGAAAAATCTTATGTAAGCAAGGATAGTGAGATATAAAACAAGAAAAGGAAATGAGGTGTAGGAAAAGGGTAAAGACGACAAAAGTGAAAGCGTGAGTATAAGTGACAGAGACAATGTAAAGAATATAGACAAAAAAAAAGGGAATAAGATTTAACAAAATGAAGAAAAAACAGGATGAATGAGGTGTTGAAATTGAAGAAAAGTAGAAGGTTAGTAACGTAGGAAGTGAATAAATGACGTGAATGGAAAAGTGTAGAGCAAAAATAAAGGGGAGACAGTGACAGGAAGAATATGGGAAACAAATAAGGGAATGTAAATGAAAGAAGGAATGAGTTCAAAAGGAGAGATGAAAGAGAAATAATGGTAAAAACGGGGAATAAGATGTTGAAAAAAGAATAAATAAGAGGCAGAGAAAAAATTAATAAGTTTTTGCGTGAGACTATAGAGGAGAAAGAGTATAAAGAACCATGAGGTGCAGAGAGGAAAAAAAGAAAAAAAAAGAACGGAGAGGAGGAGGAGGAGGAGGGAAGGCAGGCAGACAGGGAGGGAGAGATAGGAAAAAAAATGAGACGATAAAAAATACGAGCATATTAGGCTGAAAAAAGTGGAAGGAAATTTAGGTGGGAAAAAATTAGCGGAGATATGAGAGCGAGATTGACTACAGGGCGGAAGTGGAAAGTTAATTTGAAGAAGTCGAAGTAACTGGTAAAATGTATGACTAAATTAGTTTTTTTCTGCGATGTATATGCGTAAAGTCGAGTTTTTTCAAGGTTAATTAACTTGATATAAATGAATTGTTGGTCGGGAAATTGCGTATCAAGACACCGAAAGGAACAGTTTTTATTTATTTTCAGTGGTGTGTCTGTTCTGTCAGCCCCTTCAGCCCAAGGACGGCATTTCTGTTGCATTCTTGCTGTCACTAGATTTTTTCCCGTATCTTAGGAGAGAATTGGAGCGGCCCACTCAGTCAGTCACACCCTAATATTTTCCAGACACAAGGTACTTTTCTCCCTTAGATATTTGCGACGCCCGATATTACGTCCCCCCCGTGGTCACTTGTTTATCCACTTCTTTTGCACTGAGACGGTTAAATGTAGGCTTCATTTTTCCTTTTTGTAACCTGAATAAAACCACTTGAATATATAATACCTAGAATATAATAAAAAGTTGTCAGCGTGTGGAAGTAGTTAAAAGAAAAATATTATCTTTTTTTGTTGGGTTCCTCTTCGTTGTCCTAGGTATTCTTTCAGTATTATGTTATCAAAAAGGATGTTGTTTTTGTTGGGTCTATTAATGATTTTGTTTTTGTTATAGTCGTTCGTATTGCCATTGTTGCTGTTGCTGCAGTAGTGTTTGTTATTGTAGATGTGTTTGTTGTCATAGTCGTTGGTCGTTGTTGTTCGCCTTGTTTTTTGTCGTTGTTGTACCTTTTTTTTTTGTTGTTGTTGCTGTCTTTATTGTCGAAGTTGTTGGTCATTGTCGTTGTTTTGCTGTTATTGATGTTTTTGTTTTTTTGTAGGTACTGTTGAATGTTGTTGTTTTTGTTATTTTTAATGTTTTCTTTTTTTGTTAGAGTTGTTGGTCGTTGTCGTTGTTTTTGTCGTTGTTGTTTTTACTGCAGTTGATGATCGTTATCTGTGCCATCGTTCTCGTGTATATTTTGACCGTCCCTTATCATTCCTCTTTTCATTCCTGATTACGTTAGTGTTGATTATAATTTGTTACTCTTAATTTCAGTGCTGCTGTTGCTAATCTGTTGATACGCTGCTTTATTGCACTGCACTGTATAACATCTTAGATATGAGATTATTACTACTACTACTACTAGTACTACTACTACTACTACTACTACTACTACTACTAACTACTACTACTACTACTACTACTACTACATTATTATCATTTCATTATTATTACTTCTTACGAAGAAATAAATTGCCCATATTCGCTCAATTCCAAAGCTACGGCCATCATACTTGGCCATCTGAGACCCCCAGCTGGCGGCTTCATATGACCCACTATCATTCAGTTCCCAGTACTGGTTTTCCAGTCACAACCAAAAACCTATAAAAATAGTCAATTCGTGGATTCTCAGAAACCTCTACAGGTACAGACTTGAAATTTTTGGGGGACATAGCCAAATTCGGGGAGCAGGTCCGGAATGACTGTGGCCCCATTTGGTTCAGTAGTTTCTGAGATCGCCCAGGGATCAGTGGAAAGTATTTGGGATTCCTTGAGTGCACAGTTTAAAAAAAAGAAATAGAATTGAACTACAGTCACCAAACTTGGTACGTTTATAGAATTGATAGGCTGTGCATGGCTGCCTAGTACGGATGACCTTGACCCAAAACTCAAGGTCACAGCCAAGGTCAAAGTTCAAAATTTGCTTATTTTTTTGGTACTGAGGTCACATGCAAAAGACTGATGACCTTGGCATGTGTTGAGTTATTGAAATTGCTAATGGCGTTTTCCGTTTTCTAGTTATTATTATTATTGTTATTATTATTATTATTATTATTGTTATTATTATTATTATTATTATTATTATTATTATTATTATCATCATCGTCATCATCATCATCATCATCATCATCATCATTAATGTTATTATTATCCAAAATTTACTCCCCTCCCCCCCCTTCGAATATATACTTTTATGAGCCACATCCGATTGGAACGCCTTATCTAGCCACACCACCTGGCATTCACCTGGTTAAATGGTGACCACGCACAATAGTAAATGTTTTCTGGTCTACAAGAATTTCCTTCAGTGTACTCGTAGAGTCACCTGAAGACAGCCCTATTACCGTTACCTAACCATCCCAGCCCATAAAGCCAGCGTCACAGCTAATTATGTAACAGACACATCCACCGCCAGGCCTCTACTTCATTTCCCTTACAAATTCCATCCCGCGGAAATTAAAAGAGACTAAGTGAAAGCAAGGTGTTGGTTCCTGGGGGGAGATGGAACTGTAAGGTGAGTCTAAGTAAGAGCAAGGTGTTGGTTACTGGAGGGGGATGGAATTGTAAGGTGAATCTAAGTAAGAGCGAGGTGTTGGTTACTGCAGGGAGATGGAACTGTAAGGTGAGTCTGTATGGTGTGAAGGAGGACAATATGAGGATGTTCAGGAAGTTAGGAAGTACCGCGAACAAAGGTGGTAACTTATAGAGTACATTTCAAGGACAGTTGCAAGAGAGGACTGTTGTAGGAGCTGTACAACACTGAAAAGAATTAGAAATGTGAGTGTGGGACAGAAAGTGTGCTTAATCATCATTATCTTCACAATCATCATTTTCATGAGCATGATCATCGTCATCGTCATCTTCATCGTCATCGTCTTCATCCTTCCTGTTTTGCGTCTAAAGATAGGGTGAGGCAGAATACACAAACGAGGAGAGAGAAAATGAGAAAGTGCTAGAGCCATCACCAGCATGTCACGAAATTGGTCACACAGTCATCAACACAACATTCTGGCCTATGAAATTCTTTGTCCACCTCACAGGCATTATATAGTTCAGATCCAGACTTATAGCAGTGAAGCTTGGGCCATACTTGAGGGGAGTAAAAACAAGCTACCCGAGATGTGAGTGTGCATTGACTTTGAGGGTCGGATAAGGAATGAACTTTTGTTATATTACTGAGTGGAGATAGGTTTGGTGGGGAATAAAACGAAAAGAATTTGTAAATGGTTTGGCTATGTGAAGCAAGTGGAGAGTGTGTATTGGATAAGGTTTATAACCCTATTGACCCCGATGACGTAATGTTTAATTTATTTTTGCTATCTCCAGATGACTGTATTCCGTTTACGGAGAAAAATCAGGTTATAAAAGGGTTAGTGGCGGGCTGTTTATAATCCATCACTGCCGATAGTTTCTCCAAACTTAACGAAATCTGGAGGCAGTAAAAGTCAGCAAAAACAAAAACAAAAAGTTCATCGGAATCATAAAGAGGTAGGCCTTGAATCTGATGGAAGGGCAGTTTGTGGCTTATGTGAGGGAGTGGCGTGCTTGGAAGGAGGGGTTGTTGCTGTGTAGGGATTACGCGGAATGTCTGGAGGTCCTATTGTACAGACCATACTTTTCAGGCAGGAACGTCAGGCAGAAGAATGGAATATAAGAAAGTTTATATATTTTTCATCATCCCAATTCAGTACTTCCTTAGGGCTTCCCTAACTAATCGTTATATGTTAAAAAAAAGAAAGAAAAAAAAAGTTCCGTTTGTCAAGCATTTCCCTTCTTTCTCCTTGAAGATATTTTGACAGTCATAAAAAGCGGAATGTAAGTATCCAGCATCAAGACATCGGAAATGATACCTTTTAAATAACCCGAAATTTCCATACCAAAAAATATCTAAAAAAAGAAATTGCCCCCTTAAATTTGTTGGCGTGTCCCCGAGTATACATATATGATACCTAAAGCTGCCCCCTTGCCCGTCTAAGATATGCTAACCGCCCCCCAACTGCGCCTAAGTGCCATCAAAAAGGGTACCGCACTGTAAGATGTTCAAGGCTGTTCCGGTGCTCGCCTAAATGTTATCCAAAGACGCTCCAGACTTACACACGCACGCATACCTACCCCCCTCCCACCCCCCCACACACACACGCACAAACTCCTGGTCACAGCTACACCCAACACACTTCATATAAGTAACAAAAACACACACATCCTTACTACACACACACACACACACACACACACACACACACACACACACACACACACACACACACACACACACACACACACACACACACACACACACACACACACACACACCATCCCCCCGTCCCTCCCTCCCTCCACCCTGTTAAACGTTTATACGAAAATGTTCCCCCAAACGTCTCTCCCCCTCCGCCCCATCAGGAGTTCTGGCTCGCCCTCGTGAATATTTTGCCCAGTGTAGCATAAACATGTCGGCGGGGCTGAAATAAGGTGGGGTTGGGGGAGGGGGTCTCGCTGATGCTCCTAGATAAAAGAGTTGGGGGTTGGGAGTGGCGGGGGGAGGGGGATGGTGACCTCTGCGCTAAACACTGAGGAGGAAGGGGAAGAGGAGTGGGATGGTGGGGAATGAGGAAGGAAAAAAGGAGGAGGAGGAGGAGGAAGATGGTGGTGAAAAATAAAGGAGAGGAGGAAGATGATGGTGGTGAAAAAAATAGTGTTGAGAGTGGAGGAATGAGAAAAAAAATAATGAGGATGTCAAGGGAGGAAGAAGTCAGGAGTGGAGGAGAATGATGGTGGAGAAAAAGAAAAGTTGAAAATGGAGGAATAGTGAGGAAAAAAGTTGAGTATGACAATGGAGGAAGATGGGGAGAAAGAGTTGAGGAGTATGACAAAGAAGGAAGATGTTAAGTACTGACAAGGAGGCAAGGAAGAAAATGGCAGGAGGATGAGAAGGAAGGATACGATAGGGTAGAAGAAGAAGATGGCTAAAATAAAGTGTGTATGTGTGAGTGGGATGAGGTCTTGTTTTTGCTCCTAGATAAAAATAAAAAAACAGTAAGGGGAAGAGATAGTGATCACACTAAACATTGATAACGTAAGTGTGGATGATAAAGAAGCAGGTTATGATGAGGAGGAAAGAAAATAAGAGGAGGATAAAGGAAGATGGTAAAAGAAAACCATAAAAACACAGAGGAAGAAGTGTGGATGGTGGGGGGAAGGAGAGGGTCAAGGAGGAAAGGAGAAGGTGGCTGGATTAAGGACAGTGGGGGGCTTTTTGAGGCATCTACATAATAGTTGGGGAGGGAGTGGGAGTGGGGAAGGCGCTGGTTTGGTGACCTCTTCATTAAACATTAGGGAAGGGTGTGAGGATGATGGGGAAGAAGATGGAAGGAGAGGAGGAAGATGGTGAAGAAAGGATGAGGAGTGATTGTAAAATGAGAAAAGGGAGAGGCAGGCGATGAAGAAAATGGGGAGATAGAAGCTGGGGAAGAATTATAGGGAGGAGGAAGGGGAAAGGTAGGGGATAGCTGGTGATAATAAGGTGGTGGAGACTTGATATGAAAAGGGTTGAAGAGGGGAAGGTGGTGAGGGGTATGGTGACCTGTACGCTAAACAGTGAGGAGGAGGATGGGAATGGGGAGGGAGGGAGAAGGAAAGAGAGGGAAGTATGAGAGGAAGAATGTTGGAGAAGAAGATAAGATAAACATAAGAAAAGATAAACGGTGGAGAACAATTATAAAGAACATTGATGGGGAATAAAGGATAATAAGCAAGTGGAAGAGAGAAGAGATGATCATGGGACAGAAAAAGTAAAGATGGAGAAGAGGAGGATAGTGAATAAAATAAGGGGGTTGATGAGGTTGCTGATGGTGATGGGTAAATGAATTGGGAAGGGGAGAGGGGGAAATGTGTGGGGGAGAGGTGAAAGAGGCTGGTGACCAAAACAAACACTGGGCGTGAGGTTGGGGAGGAATGTAGAAAGAGAGGGGGTGAGAGGAGGAGAAGGAAGATGGGAAGAGGGTGAGGTGAAAGATGGGGAGGAGGGCATTGGGAAAGAAGGGAGCAAATGAGAACGTAGAAGGAGAGGGTAGGATGATAAGGTGGAAGATGAAGAGAATGAGAAAGGAGAATGAGTGGAGAAGAGGAATGGAGAAAAAGAAGAGAGGAAGATGGGGAAGGGAGAGAAAACGGGGGGGGGGAACCAGGAGATATGAATGGAAGACAATGGAAGAAGAAGGACGAAGATGAGAAGAGGGAAGGAGGAAGAAATATGAAGAAGGAATAAAAGAAAGATTTGGAAAACAGGAAGTGGAGGGAAGAAAGGGAAATTTTAGTGGATGGAAAATAAAGGTGAAAAATGAAATAAAGCAATACACTTGGAAAGGAAGAGAAGATGGTGAAATAAAAGGAGGGAAAGAGGAAGAAAGGTGGGGAAATCGGCGAGGAAGAGGAGAGGGAAGGGAAAAGGAAGACGCTGAATAAGGAAGAAAATGCAGGATAGAAGACAGAACTTGAAGGTGAAAATTGTGGATGAAAAGAAAATTCGAGAGGAGGAAGTCACGAAAATACCAGGAAGAGTAAATGAACGGGAAGAGACTTAAGGAAATTAAAAGTAGGAAGAGTAGAAGGGGAGAAGGAGGAAGGTGGGAAGCAAGTAAAACACTGAAGACAGGAATGATGGAATGTGTAGAAAAAAAGTAAGTGAAGGTGAGGAAGTATAGAACGAGAGAGAGAGAGAGAGATGGTGAAGAACAAAAGAAGAGGGGAGAAATGGGATATGGAAGCGTATGGTAAGTAATGATGGGAAAAAGAAGGAAATTGATGGAGAGGAAAGGAGTAGAAAGTGAGGAAAAATGAAGAGAGCAAAATGATGCTGTGAAAAAGACACGAAATGAAGGGTGGCCTAGATAGTATCGATCTGTGTATTGAAAATTTTAACGTTAGGAAAAGATGAAATAAAGAATAATGATAAAGAGATGACTGTGGAAAGAGGGACAAAGGTGAAGGTGATCAAAGCAGAAAAGGTGAATAAAGACGCGATATGAAGGAGTTAAGATAATATCTGATTCTCCCGCCTAGAAGAGAAATGCCCCTTAAGATGATTATATTCGCTTGGAGATAACAAAAATATTTAAAAAGGGATTTGATATTGTGAATGGGAATAGAAGGAAAATATGTTGGGAAGAAGAAAAAGGGAATATTAAAGAGAAAGGTGATGAGAACGAAAATACAGATGAAAGAAAAAAAATGGAAGAAAATGAGAAAATAAACTGAAGTGCGGAGGATGAGAGAAGACGATAAGCAAGAAACGAAAGTGAGGGAGCGGAGAAGCCGGAAAATGAGAGGGGAAAGCAATGGAATAAAAATATGAAGACAGTGTAAAAAGGAAAAAGGGAGACGTTGAGGAAGAGGGGGGTAGGAAACAGCGAGATGGAAAAACGTAGAGGGAGAACTGAAGGAAACAGATAATAGTAGAATGAATGAATTACAGGGAGAGATACGTAGGATGTGGTGAAGGGAAATAAGAAGCTGGCAAAAAATGTAATGAAATAGACAGGTGGACGGACACAGACAAGAAAGCAAGAGAGAGAAAGAGAGAGAGAGAAAGAAAGAGAGAGAGAGAGAGAGAGTTTAAAAAGTGTATTAGTTCCGTCCATAAAGTATAATGGCTTCGCTGTAACTTTAAAACATGGGAACAGGTATGAGAGAATATAAGTTCTTTTTCTTTCTCTGACTCACCCTCCCTCTCCCTCTCGCTCCCACCCCTCCCTCACCCCCATTCCTCCTCCCTCCCCCCTCATCCTCTCTCCCTCTCCCCCTCCCCTTCCCCTTCCCTTCCTCCTTTCTCTATCTCCCCCTCCTTCCTTCCCCTCTCCCTCTCATTCTTCCTTTCCATTTCCCTCTCCCTCTCCTGTCCTCTTCTCCTACACTTCCCTTTCCGCCCTTCCTCTTCCCTCCCTTCCCAGCTGGTTCTTCGGTGATGCAAAGAGAGCTGCTAATAACTCAATACCTCTCGATTACTTGAGTGGGAAAATGAAGAAATGATGGGGGGGGAATGGTCATTGGGAAGGGGGGAGTGGGGAGATGGTCATTGAGGAGGGGGAGGGGAGGAAATGGTCATTGAGGAAGGGGAGATAGTGTGGAGGAGGAGGAGAAGAGTGGAAGAGGAAAAGGTGAAAAGGAAAATATGTTACAGGAGGTGGGAGAGGGGAGGGGAATGGCGAAATGAAAGTAGAGGGGAGGAAGATTGTGCATGAGGAAGGAAGGATGGATGAAGGAAACGTGGAGAGGAAGGAGTGTTGGGGGAGGAGGGAAGGGTGTTGGGGAGGAGAAGGGTGTTAGGGAGGAGGGAAGGGTGGAATAAAACAGAAGAAGGAAGGGTGGAGGGGGAGAGAGGTGAAGTGATGGAGAGAGGGAGAGAGTTTGGGAGGGGAGGAATGGTGGAGGGTGGAATGTTGGAATGGGAAAGGTAGGCAGAGGAAAGGGTGGGGGAGGAAGGAGAGTGTGTTAGGGAGGACGGAAGAGTTTGTGAAGAGAGGGGATGGGGGAAAGAGTGAAAGGACTGGGGAAGAGCACTAGGGGAGACGGAAAGCGTGTTGGGGGCATAGAGAAATTGTTAAGGAGAAAAGAGGTTTGGGCGTGAGAAGGGGTTGAGGGGAAAGTGGTGAGGGGTTGGGAGAAGGATGGAAGCGAGAAGACTGTTGAGGGAGGAGTGAAAGGATGGAGGGGTGGGGGAAAATGTTTAGGGCAGGGGAGGAAAAGGGAGGAGTGGTGAGGAAAAAGAGAAAAACACAGGGAGAGGAGGGGAGATAAGGAAACCAAAAGCTAAAATCCTGTACGTAACTTTGGTCAAGGAAGCTGGCACGGCTACCCAGAACTAAACAACACTTGCTGATAACACAAATGGTACAAGTTAAAATAAAGTAAATGAAAAAGAACGATGATGGTGCGGAAAATGGGGACTGGAGAAAAAAAAAATCGCTCAGAAGGAAAAAGATGGTTACAAAAAAAAAGTGGCGGAAACTGTGAATGGCCTCGTGGAAGTAAGTGAGAAAAAGTGAACCACAAGAAAATAACAATCAACATAATTAAAATGGAAGACCAGGAAGCAAAAGTCACAAGTAGAGGAAAAAAAAAAAAACTCTCTTCCTCCTCGTATCCCTCCCTCCCCTCTTGAGATGGAGGGAGGAGACAGAAGGAAGGAAATGAGGGAGGAATTATGGGATGGGAGGGAAGGGAGATGGCCCGGGAGAGGAAATGTGACAGGGGCTTACCAGCAAATGGGAGAGAATGTGGGAGAGGGAAATGTTGGAGGCGTTTTGGTGGAGAGGAGGGGGGGAAAGGGGAGGGGAGAGGAAGGAGGGAGGGAAGAAAGGAGGGATAGAGGGCAAAATTGAGAGGAGGGGGGAAAGAGGGAGACTGGAAAGACTTGAGAGCAGAGCCGAGACAAACGGAGGGAGATTCAGAGAAGAGGAGAAAAGAGGAAGAAGGGAAGATGGGGATATGGAGTGGGGGGGGGGAGGAGTAAAGGAGAGAAAAGAGGTGGTTGAGGGAGGCGATGGAGGACGAGGAAGGAGAGAAAGAGAGGAGGAAGTGATGTGACCCTCTGATTCCGATTATTATTATTATTATTATTATTATTTTTTTACTCTTTCTGCTCTCCAGTGATTTATTTCAGTTCCTCAGTTGAATATAATCATCAGGTGAGAGCAAAACTAAAATATGTAGTAGATAACCTTTTTCAGCTGAAGAGAATAAGAGTGAAAGGGAAAGAGGAAGTGAAGAGGAGGTAGGATGGGGTGAAATACGAAGTGAGAGGAAAGAGGAGAAGAGGAGGAGCGAGCGGGACGGAAGGAAGGAAGGAGAGAGGAGAGGAGTCAAGACAGGAAAAGAGAAAGGGTAAGAGAAAAGGAGGGGGCAAGAAAAAGGGAAAAAGGAGAAAATAGGGGAATAAGAGGTAAAGTAGTGTAGAAGGAAGGAGGAGAAGTCGAGGGAGGATGAGGAAAGGATGAAAGAGAAGAATGAATGAAGGAGCTAGGAGGTATGACAGAGAGAGAGAGAGAGAGAGAGAGAGAGAGAGGGCAAGAACAAAATCCAAAGGACGTCATCGTATTGAAGAGGCCGAAGGAGGAGGGTAAAGTGCAGGAAGGAAGGGGGAGCTTTAGGAGGAGGTGAAATTAGGAGGGAGAGAAGGAGGGGAGAGAGGTCAGGAGGTGAAGTAGGGAGGGGAGGAGCGAAAGAGGGAAGAGGGGGAAGGGATGAAAGAAGTTACGAAGCTGAAAAGAAGATGGATGAAGAAGAGAGAAAACGAATCAGACAGACAGACAGACTGGCAGAGTGACAGACAAGGAGACAAAGAAAATGAGAGAAGCCGAAAGTAGCAGAAACGCAGAAAGTAACAGACACAGGGAAAATAAGACAGACAGAAAAAGATGGAGGTAGAGAGAAACAAAGGTCAACGGGAAGAACTAAATAGATAGAAACAAAGAAACTAACAAGAATAGGCAAAGACACTGACAGACAGAGAGACAAGCATCAGACACAGAGCAGACAAAAAGCAGTCAGAAAAAACAGAGGAAAAGCAGAAAGAAACAGACTGAAAGACAAAGAAACAGTGGCACAGAAACAGAGACAGATGAACAGAGACACAATAGAAGACAGAGATAAAGAAACAGAAAGGAGAACTGACAAACATACAAAATAGAGAAGCAACTACCGAGAGAAACCGAGAAACAGCCATGAACAGAGAAACGGAGACAGACATAGGCATCGATGGACATATAGACAGACAGACAGAGATACAGACAGAAAGAGAGACACACAGAGTAAGAGACGGACACGGACTAAAAGAAAGACAGATTGACAGACAAACAAATATAAAACGAGGCATAGAGATAGAAAAATGGTGACAGAGCCGGAAAAACAGTTAGACAGTCAGAGAAGCAGCCAGGCAGATAAACAGAAAAAAAGTCAGGCAGTGAAAGAGGGACAGCATGTGTAAGTACGTCCTTCACAGCTGTAAGGAGGAGGAAGAGGAGGACGAGGAAGTGGAGGAGGAGGAGGAGGAAGTGGAGGAGGAGGAGGAGGAAGTGGAGGAGGAGGAGGAGGAAGTGGAAGAAGAAGAGGAGGAGGAAGTAAAGACAAATGTATACGAAGAAATGGAGGAGGAAGAGGAGGAAGTAAAGGCAAATGTATACGAAGAAATGGAGGAGGAGGAGGAAAGGGAAGGGAAGGGGAAAAGGAAGATGAAGATGGAGATGAGGAAGATATTGAGCAAGTAGTGACTGGGGAGAAATAGGTGGAGGAAGAAGATGAAGAGGTGGAGGAAGAGGAAGAAGATAAGAGGAGGAGGAGGACGAAGGTAAGAGGAGGAGGAGGAGGAAGAAGGTAAGAGGAGGAGGAGGAGAAGGAGGAAAGAGAGTTAAGTGAAGAAGGAAGGAAGAAGAAGAGTAGAATGGTGGAATACGTTTCTACTTTCCTCTTCATTGTTGTCCTTCAAAATTTTTCTCGTGCCCCCATTTCCCGCACTGCGTTCCCACCGTCATGCTTCGTACACCTGACAGTCTCATCCTTCTGCTTACTCCCATTACATTCCTTTTTCTACTTCATTTTATTTATTTATTTTTTTTTCTGTTTCCTCCTTACCCTTATTTATCGCCCGGCTGCTTTCTTCATGCTTATCGCATCTGTTGCTTTTCTTTTTCTCGCTTCCTTTTTCGTCGTCTTGAGTGTTTCGCTTCTGTAACAGTAGACGATCTTAGTCACAGCAAGAGAGAGACTTCTGAACTGGAGATGTTACGTACAGCTGTCATTAACCCTTTTAGGCTACTCCCATAGAGCTCTCCCAAGGTAAATAAGATTGTCTGTTAGGGATGAGAATTATATACGAAAAAATGCCATCAAAGTAAGAGGGTTTAGGAAAAAAGAAACGATCCTAGAGAAGAGGTTAAAACCTTCTCTTACGTTTTCCTTTTTCCCTGTCTATCTGACTATATCTATCTATATCTATATCTATCTATCTATCTATCTATCTATCTATATATATATATATATATATATATATATATATATATATTTAAGAACATAAGAAGAGAGGATAACTGCAGTAGGCCGGTTGGCCCATGCTAGGCAGCTCCTAGAAGAGTAACTGAACTACTAGAAGAGTAACTGAACTACTAGAATGAGATAAGGATAGCCGGCAGGAAAAAGTCAGAAAGAACACCACGCCGTATAGAAAAACTGGCGTGGACATTTTACAGGAAAGTGTGAAAGGAGAATAGAGACTATCATAGTGTAACCTGAAAAGAAAATTTTTTTTGAATTAGTATTGATTATAAGATTTTCTTTATTCTATATCCACCCCTTATTTGTCATATGCTTATCTAGCCTATGCTTGAAACTCTCAATGGAAGAGGCAGCAACTACTTTACTAGGTAGCTTATTCCATTCGTCTACTACTCTATTACCAAACCATTTTCTACCGATTTCCTTTCTGAAACGGAATTTTCTAGTTTGAAACCATTATTTCTAGTTCTATCCTGTATGCTCACTTTTCTTTATGCGTTGGTTTCTTGCATTTTCGACAAATCATTTCCTTTGCCTGATTTGTTTCTCGTTTCTCCTTTTTCCTCAATTCTCACTTTTCTTCTTTTCATTTCTGCCTCTATCCGCACTATTGTTTCCTCTCTCTCTTTCTCTCTCTCTCTCTCACTCACTCACTGATGCTTCCTTTTTTCTTGTCATATCTTTACTTCATTTTTTCTTTCTCGTCCCTCCATTTTGCTTCTCTCCTTCACACCGCCTTTATGTTACATCCTTTTTTTTTTCTTCTCCCCAATATCCCTTTCCTCTGTTTTCTCTTTTCTTTCTTATTCTCTCCCTTCGCACCATCTGGCCCTAAATCTCTCTATCCCCTTCCTCCCTCCTTTCTACTTCTTCCCCCTCTCTTTCTCTTCCCTTTCCCTTCTTTTCCCTCTCACCATCTCTTCCTTACTGTGCCCTTTTTTTCCCTCACTTTTTCCCTCTCCCTAGTATTTCTCCCTTCCCCTTCATCTCTCCCCCTTTCTCCTGCTCTCCCCTTTTTCTCCCTGTCCTCTCACACCCTCTCCCCATTATTCATAACAACCGATCTCAGTGCCTAGTCTCGCCACTCCCCCTCTCTCTCCCCTGCCCTTGTAATAGACTCAATCATGTATTATGTGTCCACTCATACCATCACTCACAACCCCTCACTCTCTCAATGTTCCCTTTATTTCTCTCTTTAAATTTCTCCCCCTCACTCTGCCTGGCTCTCAGTTTCCTTTTTCATGCCCCATAATCTCCCTCTCTTCCCATCTCTCTCTCATCCTTCATCCAGTTCCTCTCTCTCCCCCTCTTTCTGCTCTTTCTATCTTTCCATATTCATTTCTTTCTTAACTTCATTATTCTGTCTGTCACGTTTGGGATTTCAGGATTATTGCTTTATGATCTTTCTTTTTAATTTCCACTCCTCGCTCCATTTTCCTTCCCGTTCATTCCTTAGTTTGTCTCATCCCTTCTCACTCCCTCCCTTCTTAAGTTCAGGATAGTTACCATTTTCCATCTGTCCTCTCCTTCTTTCTCGTCATTTCAACCTCATGTTCTTTTTCTCTCAATGTTCCGTCTCCCTTCTTCCTACCACCTCTTATTCCTGTTTTCTTTTTCTTATCTTCCTCGTGCTTTCCCATTTCATATTCTTTGCCTCTCTTGTCCGTCCCTTCTCATCAGCTTTACAACTCCCCATTTTACCTCCCCATACCATTTAATATTCACTGTAGCTTCAGTCGTTGTTTCTCCCCTGCCATCCTTATTTTCTCCATCTATGCTCTGTCTTTCACTGTTCCTTATCCCTCCTCCATTCCACTTTCTCCTCTTCCGTCTCCTCAACATTATGTTTCTCCGTCATTATGTATTCTTATCTCTCCACTTTTTAGCCTTTCACCGCAGTTCCTCCATTTCGCCTCTTTTCTCACCCCCTCCTTCTCGTCATCGATCTTCTTCTCCTTCTGCTCATCTCTCCTCCCCTCCTTCTTCTCCTCTCTCCTCTCTTTCTTCTCCTTATCTCTCTTCTTAGTCTATTCCATCTCTTCGCTGCTGTTTTATGTTCAGCACAACTAAAATAACAGAACGTCTTCCTTTCCCTTTTTCTCTCCTTTTTTCTTCCACCTTCCCGGTTTCCCTCTCCCTTCACCTCTCTCTCCTAATCCGTCCACCCTCCTCTCCTGCTCATTCCTTCCCTCCCCTTCCACAGTGTAGCCTTTGTAGCCTTAATAGCCACAATATTCCAACCATCCCCATTCCCATTTCTTCTTTCTGCCTTGCTGTTTTTCTCTTGTCTTTTCTTTCTTTCCGTCTGTCCACACTCCTTGTCTCTCCCCATTCCTTCTCTTCTTTGTACATCTCTCCTCTATTCCATTATCCTCATTACCTTTTCACTACACACACCTAAGTTCCTTCTCTCCATCCATATTTTATTGTTTTCGCCTCTTTCCAATGTGTTCACTTCCATAATATGTTAATTATGTCTACAGCACTCTACCTATCCCCATTCCCTTCTTTCCTTCCTATCCTTCCATTCCCTTTCCATTCCATTCTTTCCATACTCTCTCTCTCTCTCTCTCTCTCTCTCTCTCTCTCTCTCTTTATACAAGTATAGTATATTCACCGATAGCCACAACAATCCCATTCTTCTTTTTTCTCCACTCATGTTTCCCCTGTTTCCCCATCCTACCTGCCTCCCTCTCCCCCTTCATCGCACCTACCCATTCACCCTCATTTCCAGTCCCTCTCTCGCCATCCAATCTCCCTCCCCCACCTTCTCCCCCTCTCCCTCTCTCCCCATTCCGTCCCTCCCCCAGCCTAATATATTCACCGATAGCTACAATAACGCGGCTATCGTTCCAAATCACGGGTGGAGGAACAGCTGAAGCCATTTGGGTGTAAACTTATCCTGATCGAGCCGCCGCTGCCACCCCTAGAAGCCGAAATTACCTGCCGTTATGCCTCTCTTTATATTACAGGCCCTGGTTGGGGGTGGAGGGCTGGGTGGATGGATAGGTGGGCTTGCGGAGGAGTGGGTGGTTGGATCGGTGGGTGGTAGTTGGATGGGTAGATGGATGGCTGATGGATGGGTTGGTGGGTGTATGGGTGGATATGTGGGTTTGTGGGAGGATGGTTGAAAGGATGAATGGATGGTTTGACGGATGGATCGGTGGATGGGTGGATGGATGGATAACTGATGATTGGGTTGGTGGGTGGATGGGTAGATGAATGATGAATGGATGGGTTGATGAGTGTATTCATGGATGAGTAAAAGGGGGAGAGGGTAGGGTAATGGCAGTAGAGATTGATGGGAAGATGAATGGGTGGATGGACGGATGAGCGAGCGGGTGGATGGATGTATTAGTAAGTAGGTAGAGAGATGGATAAATGGGTAATCGAGTGTATGTATGTATGGATGGATGAATGAATAAATAGATTGATGAATGAATGGCTGGATAAATGGATGGATGAATCGGTGAAGGGCTTTATGCATGGATGGTTATAGTAGATAGCGGAGGAATATCGGGGATAGATGGATGGATGAGTGAGTGAATATATGGTTAGACAAACTGGAGAGCAGCTGGGTGGATGAGTACTGTAGATAGATGGATGGATGGTTTGGAGGTTGGATGGATGTATAAGTGGATGCATGGGTGAATTTCTGTACGAATATGAAAGCATGTTGATGGATGAACAATCATCTGAGATGTTGGCTTTGTGAATGTTGAACTATTTGCAAACCGGAGTGAATGATGTATGGACTAGTGAATCAGTGAATAAGTGGATAGATGATCTGAGTAGGTATGCTTTGAATGACTCTGTTGACAAATGGGCAGATAAAAATGTTTGTAATTTGATAGGCAAATGATTAGTTATATTAGTGTGTTGGTGTGTGAGTTAATGCAAAGGTAAGTACTAACGAGTGAGTAAATAACTAGTTAAGAGGTGAATAATGGGAAAATTCGTACTTGAATGAATAGGGAGGTACAATAGAAATAATTAGATAAGGCAGGAGAGTATTCATAAATCGTGTGTGGAGAGGCATGTAATAATGGACACATTGTACAGTCCTTGCACAAATTCCCTTCCTCCTCCTTTTTCGTAACCCATAACATACTGTTAGTTTGGACAAAGTTGCATGTAGTCATTGTCATCTGTTTGGTTAGTTAAACAGTTAGTTTTACCTAACTCTTACTTAAAGTAATATAATGGTATGATGTTATGCGCTTTTGAGGGGAAGGAAAAGGAACGGAACTTCTGCAGTCTACTGTACATTATATCGTGCCATAAAAATAACAGTAAAACTCTGTTGTATCGGAAACCCATGTTTCACTTACTCGCTCCTGCATTTATATTAAATAACTTTAGTTCTTTCAGAGCTGGAGAGGGAGAGAGAGAGTGTCACCTTTTATAAAATTCCATCTGTGATTATGTCCATTGTAGGTTTCATATCTTTAATCATATATTCATTCGCTGAAATTTTCCATCATAAACATGCCCATTTTTCCTTGCCATACCGTACGCCCATTTTTCTCTCCATCGTTTTGTTCATAAGTCAGTACATCAACATTTTATTATTCATTCATCAGCTCACCGTATTTTTCCTTTGTCCACGCATCAGTAGTCATTTATGTGATCTTCCATGCGTCTAGTTCATGAATATTACATCATTTAATATTTTATTTTTCCACGCATCAAAAGAATTTATTAATCCTTAGAGGTGACCTTTGATAGTGAGAGTTAGTTGTTGCTGTTATTGTTGTTATTATTGTTATTGTTGATGTTGATCAACCCCAGTCTGTCTAGCCGAACAAACCCACCAACCGCAGACAAGCAGTTGCCAGTGCAGGGCTGTCCCAGTGTCCCATGCATTGAACTGATGTTCCCTTGCGGTTGATAGCGCCTTGCGACGCGGGGAAACTGTGGATACTTGGTCCCTGGATGAACACCGCATTTGCAGTGCTCCACCCAGTTAGCAGGGGCACCATAGCAGGTCCCACGTCACCCCGTTATCTGGTTATATTGTTACCACCCAGCGTTGTAAATGATTTCCTGGATTACATGAGGCCTTTAGGCTTACCACTCAGGGTATCGCCACCTGAAGTGGGAAGAAGAGAAATAAAAAGTGACAGGAATAATAAAGGGAGAAATAAGAAGAGACGAAGGCAGACAAAGAGATAGAATGATAAGAGTGAAGGAAGAAGTAGGCAGCGCAACACTAAATCAAGTAAATGGATGGTAGTCGCCACCACCTACTATCTTAAAGAGTAAGTAAGCGATGTCTGTTACCCTTCCAGTTTGAAGTATCTCTCAGTCTGAATTAAATCACCTGGTAGTAGCAAGAATAATGTGTAATGACGTTACCTGAGAGAACGGATTAGTCTAAGCTTGCATTCATCCATGCGTCAGTAACTTCAGCTGTTACTGATCCTCCACTGATCCCTTCATCCTTGCAGAGGGATCCATGAAAACCGTGTCAAACATAAGGGGGATATTCTTTGGATAAAGTTGCCAAATTATCATATTATCAGCATAGGCCCGATTCGGTACGTTACTGAGCTACAATTACTGATGATCTCATGGATACAGTGTGCGAAACCGTATTGCCTTACTATGTTATCGGTAGCCTTAGCTCCGTAATGGTAGATAATCGGGCCGATGTTGATGAATTAATGCGGCAGAACTAACCAAAGAATAATCAGCTGGTGTTTGGCCCACTTTTCAGAGGGCATACGGTACACACTCATATATGTCAATCACCTGCTCCTGTCTTCCATGATCCGTCACATTTCAACTCCTGTCCACTTGTACCTGTCTTACCATTTCTTCAGCTCCAGTCATCTTCCCATCTTACCATTTCTCCAGCTCCACTCATCTACCATAATTCCAGCTCCAATCATCAACCCATCTTACCATTTCTCCAGTTCCAGTCATCTATTCATCTTAATAGTTTTCTGGTTGCCATCCACTCCTTCCCGCCCACTACACCATTAATCCCAACTCACATCCACTCTGCGTTTCATACCTTACTGTATTTCATGCCCACTCCTCTCCTTCGTTTTATACATCCTACCGATCTCCCATCTCTCCTCTGCTCCTCTGATTTTACCTATTCTTCCGTAACTGTAGCTCCTGTCCATTTCTGTCTTGTCTGTCCTGCTATTCATGTTTCTCATCCATTCTTGTCGTACGTATCCTCCCATTTCTTCGTGTTTCATCCACTCCTGTCTTACCTATTCGACCATTTCCTCATCACTCGCCCACTCCGCCTCTTTCAGTGCATGCGTTGCCCCTGTGTATCCAGCATAGATTTTCTCCTTTGTTTTGCTCTTAACCCTTTCGTTCCCTAATTAAGGCAGGTTGAGCTGTTGTTGATATTCAGGTAGTGTGTTGCTGTGTATTCATCCTTTATTTGTCCCTCTTGAGTTTGATGTTTGCTTGCTTGTTAGTCATCCCTTATTTGTTCCTCTGTGTGTGTCATGCCATCCTGCTTGTTAATAGCTTCTCTTTATATTTTCCCTTACATGTTTTTCTTCTGGGATTTTCATTTGAGTCTATATTTGCTTTTCTTACATATAATATTTTCCCAGTGTTTTTTTTACAGTCCTAACCATTTACTTTGCTACCAAAAATTATACTAAAATGATCGTGGCAGCATAACAACAGAGGCCATTGCTGTTAACATTGTCATTTTTACATTTTCTTGCTATCCTATCCTTGTATTCCCTGTGTGATTGTAATTTAAAATCATTTAATTTTTACATTTGGGTGACTGGCCGTTACTTTACCTTACACAAGCACACACCAGTATCCCCTTCAAGATAATTAATATTTCCTATCCCCTGGAGGCACTTTCCATTTACGCTGTGCCTTCAGAATACAATCCAGTCCTCTGTTTGTCTCTAAATTGTGAGTCCTGTTAACCTGCGAACTACGAGACGAGGCCTTTAAGATAGAATTCAGTCGTCTGGCTGTAATTCCAGTATATAAGAATGACGAAGACGGGACTGAAGGATATACTGTAAGATACATGCTAACGCATTCATTTCAAGAGCTGCCCCCTAAACTGAAGAAAATCGCGTTGCAGTAACCAGATTAAACCAGAAAATTGCTGTTTTACAGAGGGCATTAAATGCACTCTAGTCCCTTAAAGCATCGTTCTTAATACACGACATTTTGTCTTTGTCCTATCCCCCGTGATGCCCTGTTCTTCCTCTCCTGGTCTACCGCTCATGGTAAGAAGAGGGTTTACATTACTACCTGCCAACCACACAAGGATCATTAAGGCTGATATATACGTTTTCAGGTCCCAATCTTCCCCCAAATTATGACCCATATCAGTCTAATGTACAAGCCAGGTCCCTATTTCATTTCTACAGCAGATGCGAATAAGACTGAGTAAAGAAGACCTTACCCTAAAGTCCAAGAATCGAACCCAGAACTTCTTGGTTGCGGGTCAAGTGTGCTTCCGATCAGACCACCGCCACACCCCTCAGATCACAGTCCTTTCCTTTGTGACCAGATTTTCCTTCCAGTGCTGTCCTATCCTTTAACGCTTCCAGTGCTATGACGTGGTATATTGAATAATTCTTGCCATCTCCAAACGACTTTATTCACCTTTAAAGAGATCTGGTGTAGTGAAGGTGTAAGTGAAAGCGATATTTAACCTCTCAGGCTTGATAAGTCTCTCCATGGGCGAATAAAACCGCTTGGAGATAGGAATATAATTAAAATACGTCAGTAGATTCAAGGGGTTTATACTTTTTGCTTCTCTTCAGACGCTGTCCTGCTCTTCCACACATGCATTCCCTGTACAATGCTTTCTTATTCCGTAACACCTCCAGTCATAAGACGTACCGGTGTATTATATCTTTTTCGTGTTGTCTCAGCAAAGGAAATAAAATCGTCTGGTAGCAATAAAAATAAAAACTAGAAAGCGCTTAGAGAGCGCATACCTACGCCAATGCCATTGCCATTAAAAAGGATCCGGATCCGGCCCAAAATTTAATCAAGCCTTTCTTGGTGCATGGCCCACCTTTCCACAAAATTTCATTGAACTTCATAGAGAACATTTGGAGATATTGTTCCGGATTCTGATCCGGCCCAGAATTAACTCATTTCTTCCTTGGCCCATGGCCCACCTTTCCACAAAATATTATCAAAATCCGTTCATAACTTTTTGAGTAATCCTGCTAACAGACAGACAAACAAACGCGGGGTAAAACATAACCTTCTTGGCGGAGCTAATAATAATATTAATAATAATAATGCGTCATCGTAGTGAAGATGTGCACCCCTGTCCTACTTCAGTAGGATTTACCTTAGTCTTCAGCTGAGTTAACCCTCCTCAAGCCGTTCTTCTGACATGTCTCTTCTCCCCACATAACCCTTTCAGCCCAAGGACGCCTGTTCTTCCTACGCCCAGACGAACTGGTTAATTGAAATCATACCTAACCCTTCTAGTTCGACGAATCTCTCCTAAGCTATAAGAATCACCTGGATATTGCATGCATCAATACAAAACGTCATCCAGTGAAGGGATTAAGTGTCATCTTCTCGTATCATATTCCTCCTTAAACGCCGTCTTGTCTTTCTTCATATCCATCCTCTTTAACCCCTTCAGACCGACGACGCCTTTTCAGCTTCATTCTTACTGTTACCAGATTTAGAGCCTAATTGGTGCACTGGAGGGGTTGTATATGGCCGTCATAAACTCCATCAGCGCGAAAGATAAAAAGTTTTTTAAGTCTTTATCTATAGCCCGACACCGTAATTCCGGAGGGAGTGACCACAGACAAATGGCCTCCACGTAGCCTAGTCCTCAGCCATCAGGTAGCCCTCTCTCCATCTCATGTCACTCATTTGTAATACTTCGCAACCCCGTCTCATACATTCATCCTCGATCTCCCATTTATCCTCTCTTCCACCACACTCACATACCATTTCCAGATCATTGCTAATTATCCATTGGTTCTACAAAGCCAAACAAACCCAGGGAATTCCTACTAACAAGTTGCGTTACATCCACATCAACACTACAACGTTCCCAAACTTCCTTACTTGCCTGTTTGTTCCCACGGAACTCCTTACGATCCTCTCAGGTAATTCATATTCGTTCCTCTCATTCTTTTGTCCTTCAGAGAAATGTCAGGTCCCTCTTGAATTGGACAGACTTGTCTGGTGCTAGCAAGAATAACATCATCGTAGAAAAGGTTGCTAAATACATTTTATTGTCCATCTGTTTAAAATGCCACCGCCTACTTTTTTCCCCAGCTTGGTTAAACCGATGTGTAGGAGCCTAAGCATTAAATTATCATTTTCCGGTCCTATTTGAATGCCCCGCTCAGCTCTTAACGGCAGTTATCATTTTAATATTATACTCGTCAACACGGCGTATTTGTTTTTATTGCAACTATCAGACAATATTATTGAACTTAGGAACTTTGGGAGCGTTCTTATGGCCATGTACTGCATTGGCGGACACAAGGGGTGCTGTGATTGAACCAGTGTCGCATACTATAAAGTATGCTTGTATCCAGTCGGGTTGCGCGGGCCAATTACACCTGGTTCACAGACTACACACACATCTAAAGCCACTCCAACACTACAATTACACTTACAAGCACTACTAACCCTACATACAATCTCTACTAGATAGCCTAAGCCACTTGGTAAAGATCATTGACTGTATCGTCCCCACTTCGGTCGGGTTAGGCTGGTCCTGCAGTGGACACTCAAATGGCTGATGAGGTGAGATGATGATGTATATATATATATATATATATATATATATATATATATATATATTTATACATATATAATACCCTTTTAGAATCAAAAGCACCTCAGTCTAAGTAACAGCGTCTGGAAGTAGGAAGAATAAAGCAAATAAGACGTCATTGTAGGAAGGGGCAGGATCCATCCTCATTATCCCGCCCAAGTCAAATTCCCCTCCTCCTCTACTATATCCCCAGTCCTATTAACGGTAATCGTCCTTTCACTCCGCCAACCAATCCCGGCCATTAACACCTGGTGGCTCTAAATTCGCCCTCATTATCCGCCAATTAACATTTGGTCTCGGGGGATCTGACCTCACTCTTGATCATTTTAAGCCCTCTGCAATATTGAGCAACATGCCCGGGTCAGCTGCAATAAGTGGCAAAGACGATGATTATCTTGTGTATCAGTATCATCTCGTATCAGAGTATCGTGTTTCACTGGTTCCAAGAGCCGCTTCCACTGATGGTATTAGTCCTCTGCAAAATTGAATAACGTCCAGGTTTGCTGCGGTGAGTGACTATGGTGGCAGAGACCATTATAAATCTCCATTATGGCGGAAACTTGCTGTATTCGATCCGTTTCCTTCTGTGTTCTTACTTTCAAGCACTTGTCAATTTGGTGCCTTTCCTTTATTTCTTCACTTTGACCAACAGTTCCCTGAACAAATACCCTCAGATACTTTTTTAGGTCTTTAAAATGGTTTTATGAGGTCAAAGGTCAAATCATACAAACACAAATATTGGGATTTATGCTTCTGTATGTCCATTAATCGTCATGACTTGTTGCTCACAAGGAAAATAAGTTAGTGTACTGTAGCGGTGTGGAGACCATCCTACATTCCCATGAGATGGTTGCCAGTCTTTAATATCATATCAGTATTTCTTGTATGTTTTTTCTTTGTTTTGGGGAGGGGAGGGACAGCTTCCACAATTGATGTGTTTTAACTGCGAAGGTATTCTCCAGCATGGTAAGCTCCATTAAGGAGATAAGAAACTCACTGAGATCTTCATAGCAACCGTTCTGATATCGCTCGTTTGAATGGTTCGTGCACTCACTGATATCACTTCCAAAAACAACGAAAACAGGAATGATTTTGTTGGTTAGCGTAAAAAAAATAAAAAAATAAAAAACTGGAAGCATCCTTTAATCGTGGATAATGTTTCGTGTTGCAGAAGAAAGGAAAACGTGGTTTGTCCTTGTATAATATGTACAGGTAGATTGTTTATGCACTTAATTATAATTAAATTTCCTTTATATATATATATATATATATATATATATAAAAGACTATTTCCTAGATGTATTTCTGACCTAATACAAGCGTTTCACCCTTTATCTGCTGTGATTATTCTTGATCGGACGAAGTCGTTTGTCATTAGGCTTAATACAATTCCCAGGTATACCATTAGCAGAGAAAAGGTTACTTAAGATACTTTTATTTTCTTTATCCAATGACTACTTGGATTTCTCTGTTGATCAAAATCTCCTCACATTAGCAAGAATGTGATACCTGGGTGCACCAGCTGGGGCCACATAGACTAAACGATGCGATGACAAAGAATCCACTAGTAATGCTGTGATGAGGGTGCTGTACAGCCTGTCATTTGTGTAGTTTATACAAAGCTGGGTCGCAAGGATAATGGTTAAAGTTCATCATTAGCTTGGCTTGCCTTCCTTAACCTTTTCAACCCGAGGACGTCATTAGTAGTTTCTTCTTGCCACTGCCAGACGATTTTATTAAGCATTGTACAGGACCCAAGTAGTGAAGGAATAGATAAAAACTCTAACCCCTTCACACCGAAAAGTCTTCCATGACCTGAATAAAAATAAAAAACGAAATGGAAGTGACGTTCTTGGGCTGAAGGGATTAACCTCACCTCCCATCTGCAGGGTCGAAGTAAAGAATAATACCTAATTGAGAACACATGTCTCTTCAGTTCATTTCTTGCCTTCTCCGTTTGTCTGTTATGATTAGCTGGATACGTTTTCTGCAGTCTTAAATACTATTTCGGATCCATAATTGAAATACTCTTAGTTCGTATCATTGTTATTGCTTTCTTAATTAACATGTTAATATGAATTATAATTATAATGATAACACTGATGATGATGGTGGTGGTGGTGGTTGTAGTTTTCTTTAGGCTCATTACGAGCGTAATGTCGAATAAAATTACCAGCAGTACATACATACATATATACATTAATAATTATTTACACATACATGCACAGATAGATTGATGCCTAATTGTTATACACTCTTCCAAATTGATAAGCAGGCTGACAGACAAACAAGCAGAGAGACATATATATAGATAAGTAGGCGGGTAGATAAATAGACGGATATGTAGGTAGGTAGATGAAAGAAATGATAGGCTGAGCTACAGAGTGATAAATGGACCGGCAGATAGACAACAGAAAAATATAAACAAATAGGGAGATAGACAGAGGGATAAGTACACCTGTCATGCTCGGCTCAGCATCACTAGGTTGCCGCTTTAAGTTAATTCCGCGGCTTTACAACGCTGAGACCCCCGTGTAATGATAAGACCGCCTTTACAATACACTGGCCCTTGATTGACAACTGAACAGACAGATAGATAGACAGAGAGACAGAAACTGGAACATCAAACAGACAGCCAGACAGACAGAGAGGCAGAGTGAGATAGACAGATAGATGGATAGATAGATACAGATAAATACATAGACGGAATTACTGCTGATAACCTGAATCGCAAATCTGCAACGTTTGATCCGGCAGTATAATGATCAGATCGCCTTTGCAGGATGCTGACCCTTCAAAGCGACACTCGATGCTGCACCGAAATGGAAACCTGTAAAATGACGGGGAAACAGACTGATAGATAGATGGATAGATTGAAAGGCGTATACAGATAGACAGATAGATTGCCTGAGTTCGTAGTTCAGTGTGTTTCTTTGGAAAACTTCAAGAGTAGCGTCATTTATGAACTTTGATTTTGTCTGGTTCTAGTGTTTTGCCATCATTTCTCTTCCGCCGTTTGTCTCTTGTCGGAGTCTCTTGCAGTCTGTTGTGTCGTCTTTGCACTGCTCCAAGGCTGGGGTGTTGTGTTTATAATAAGTGGTAAACAAATGATAGACGCAGACAGACTACCAGACGACAGACAGACAGATACTCAACAAATGCACAAACAGACGTAAACACGACTCGCATGTTTGCCTTGGCACTGTCGCCATGCTGCTCATAAGTTAATCTCACAGCATTGCAGCATAATCAGCGGCCGCCTGTGCAGTACGCCGGTGTCACATAGAATACTGACCCACCATGGAAAACTGACCCACGGGTCACTTTTCAGTTGTAGAGTTCTGACCCCCCTTATGGAAAAGTGACCCACAGCCTAACCTAACAACCTAACCTACCCTAACCTAAATTTCACATCAGGGGTCTATTTTCTATAGGGTGGGTCAGTTTTCTGTAATAGAAAAGTGACCCGGGGGTCAGATTTCCATGGGGTCAGATTTCTATATGACACCGGCCATGCAGAGCGACACTAGAATGCAACGAAATGCAAACTTTCAGTATGACAATGAAGTAGGTAGACGGACAAATAGATAGATTAATTGGTAGATACTGAGTAACTGAGTGGATAATAGTCACACACACACACACACACACACACACACACACACACACACACACACACACACACACACACACACACTTATGTAGACAGATTTAGACATATTGATACAAACAAACATACATAAATAGCCTCATCATACATACATACATTCATACATACATACAGAGCTACATAATTTCACAAACAAGCAGATGGTCCAGCCCCCTGCAAAGCGACACTCAATACTGTAACGACGCGCAAGCCTGCAAAATGAGGGTGGAATATTGCAACCCGGCGTCATTGTTGCCTCTTAAAGATTCTGCAACTTTCGTCAAGGCGCGGGACTGATACCCGGGGAAACAGTAAATAGTTGCTAAGTAGTTTAGACGACTCGCACGCAAAGTTTAAGTGAGGACTAAGGTACGCGATTTCCTCACATGCTTGTTTTTGTTTTGCTTTTTTGTCCCCCTGAACGAGAAATTGGGGAGTTTTGTGTTACTTTTGATATCATTAGTTTTGTTATTTGTTTAAGCCTCACACCTCTTACGGCGCAGTGGACGAGCAGGTTGTACCTTGGGTTTCCTTCTTCCTATGACCCATTTCCTAAGAGAGATTAGAAATACATTATTTAAATCTCCATACACGTCATACAACTGCAGCTGTAACAGCGGTCACAAGATATCACTGCTGGACCAGACTTTCTCCTCAGAGGGGGTCACGCGCAGAATTAACCCTTTCCCATGCATGCGAAGCAGCTTGTGAATGGGAAAGGGTGTTTGTAGTGACGTAACACATGAATGGGGAAGCGGTGTCAGTAGTGACGTAACCTACGAATGGGAAAGGGTGTCTATAGTGACGTAACCCACGAATGGAGAAACGGTGTCTGTTGTGACGTAGCCTACGAATGGGGAAAGTGTTTGTAGTGACATAATCTACGAATGGGGAAAGTGTGTCTGTAGTGTCGTAACCTACGAACGGGAAAAGTGTCTATATTGACGTCATTTACGAATGGGGAAAGGGTGTCTGTAGTGACATAACCTGCGAATGGAAATGGGTGTCTGTAGTAAAAATGCCACCTAAGAAACTCGAAGTTTTGTAGTGGCTGTGTTTGTGTATGGTCATTGATATGGACCAACAGGATTCGAGCATATGCAAGCATGTGAGAGTTCATGGTACCAACACCCACCTTAATGTCCGCCACAGCTTGAGATTTGATCCCTAAACACTTGGCACACGCAGGTCATAAAACGTATGCGCTCCCACCAAACCATCGTGGCACCGCACCAAATTTCAGCGTAAAAAATGAGATTCGGATAACAGTGATGATGGTGATGATGATGATGATGATGATGATGATGATGATGATGATGAGGAGGAGGAGGAGGAGGAGGAGGATGTCTACAAGAGTAATACAGTAGAATTGCCATATAATCCTACAGAAGAAATAATAAACTGTGACGAGTAATGTACAAAACAATTCCTATAAAAGTGTAAATAAACCAGTGAATGGGTTCATATAGGTCGCATTTCCAGCAGACCAGATAACAGATGGCCGAGTTGAGTAATGAAGTGGTAACCCAGAGACACAGTGAGACAAGGAACACAAAGGCTCAAGACAAAGGCACCGTATCCATATATCTACCGGAGTGGGTCTGAGCACAGGAGTAACAATGGAGAAGAGGGGTGCTAGTTCAATGAAGTTGGTGTTTACCAGTTTATTCAGTGGCAGTGAGGATGATGAGGAAGTTGATGGTGATGGTGACTGTGATGAATATTATTGTGATTGTGAAGATGATGATGATGATGATGATGACTTAGATGACGATGATGATACGGAAGAGGAGGAGGAGTAAGATATTCAAAAAGAGAAGAGTAAGAGAAACAGGAGGGAACATGAGGAAAAGTAAAGAAATAGGAAAAAGATGATGATGAGCAGGAGGAGGAAGAAGAGGGGAGTTATGGAATAAACACTGTTCGGTCTCATCGCCTTATTTTCTCGAAATATTTGCCAGTATATGCAGAAACCACGTATATACGAGGTAACACTTAAAGATGAACTCGGTCACTAGGGGAGTGTATTCTTTCACACAAAATTTTATAACTGAGTGGGGAGCTTTGTCAGGTCTTCATCAGTAACTAATTTTCAAGTTCTTTTATGATTTCCGATCTATTTTCGCTTTATGCTTCAGTGCAGATAATATGCAGTAAAATTTTATGACCACAGACGCCGACATCCAACTCTGAGAAATATCGGTGGTTTGATAAAAATTCAAATTTATGATGCCAGTTAATAGCGATCATAATTCAGGTTCTGAGTTTCGTAATGGCAGTAATTAGATATGCATATGAGATGCACCAACAGTATTTAAAAATTATGTCCTTTAGGTGAACATGAAATGTAAAATATTAAAGCACTGTATCCTTTTGATTAACATGATAATGGTATGCTAGGATACCATTGGTTCCAAGTTTTACCCTTTCAGCCTGAAAACTTAATATATTTATTTATTTGTTTATTGTTCTTTCAGACGGTCTGGATTATTTTTTTCTTATTTCATGAGAAACATGAAGAACTGAAAACAATCTAACCCCATCAGTGAAATCGCCTAGAAGCAGAAAGATTAACTTGGACGTTGTCGTAGTGCAGGAGTTGAATCTGGCTCGTACAGTCAGTTTCACAGCATGGCTTTGGCTCGTGACGACGGGGTGTAGCTGGAAAACTGATCGTGGAGATAGGCAGACTGAATCACCATCCTTATTAGAGCGGCATTTCAACCAAGGGAACAGTTTGGAGACACACTGCCGCATACAAGCATTTCAACACCAGGCCTCCAAATTGATCGAGCAAAATCAACCTTTAGGAGACGTATCCGTCTACAGTTCACAGTTCGAGGGTAAGGAATTGCAGATATGGCAATTGTACTAGTAATGTAATTCTTCAATGCACAGTTTTTGGCTGGTATACTATCTTACGCATAACAATTCATGCACGAACTTCTAGCAAATACATTATGAGTTTTTAAAAAAGACACATTTTGGTAAAGCTTTGTACTTATAGGAACTTTTGAAAATACATTTTCTGGTTTATCAAGTACATCCTCCAACTGTTGTAATTCTTTAAGCGTAAATTGTAGCCTAACATTCTTTTCCCATCATAACAAAAGCCATTAGGCTGTCTTGATATCAGATGTGATATGCATCTTCACTGTGCCCATTTCCTTGGACTAGCTTTATCACGAAAACTTTCTGCCACTCCCTTCTCTGCCCCATTAAGTTAACCAAATAATCTCCCACATCCCTATCATCCCTCTATCACCCACAGTCATTTATTGATCATAACTCATTCACCTTTCTTAGTCTCCCCCATCCCTTTGTTCATTTCATCTCTTCCCTACCGTTGGTCTTCCATATTCTTTGTCTTCCCTCATTCATCCATATACTTCCCTGTCTCATTCTTTCATTTTCATCTTCATTCCTCAGCCTTCCTCATCCTTCCCTCTATCCTTCAGTTTTGTTCGGCTTTCATCTCTGTTTCGTCACCCGTTTCTGTTCCTCAGCATTTCGTACCTTCTCCATTTCTCCTTTTGTCGTATCCTCTCAAGTCCCTCGAGCCCCCACACTTTTATGCTACTCTAAATCTTGCTCATCCTTCTTCATCCTTTAGTCTCCCTCATCTTTCTTTGTCTCCCTGAACATTCTTTTCCGTCCAACAGTCCTCATCATCATTTTCTATCTCCCTCCACACCTGTCTCCCTTCCATATCTCTCATTCTTATTCATCATCGTCTGCACCATTCTCCCATTTCTCAAACTTCATCATTCCTTATATTCCCCCCCCCCTCTTTTTCATCCCACAGTCGTCTTCATCATTCTCAATCCCAATCTTTCTCACTGTGTTCCATCTCCCAATACATCTCTCTCCATCCCTCAGTATTTTTCACCTTTCTGTATCCCTAAATCTCTCTTCATCATTATTCAATTTCTACTGCAAACTTCTCTTCATCTCTCAGTGTTTATTCAGTAATTTTGCCTCCCATAAAAATTTCTTTATATTCGATCATTTCTCATCCTATGCCATTCCTGTTTTCCTCAACCTATGTCCATCCTCCAGTTTCTAACACCCACCTGCATCTCAACATCTCTTTCACCCATCCACAAATCGCCTCCACCTTTCTCCGTCTTCCACCATCATCAGTACAAGCCCATCCTACTCCGTTCTAATTTTCCTCTCTTCCCTCCACCTCCCTCGCAGCTCTCTCCGCCTCAACCTCCATCTCCACCACTCTCCCTCATCCTCCTGATTCTTTTCCGCCACTGAGAGAAGAGCGTCCCACTCCTTTCCTACTTTCCTTGCCGTCTCCAACACCCATCTTACCTATGCATCACCAAGCCAGTAATCCCCGGCATTCTTTTCCATCTCACCCCACACCTAGCCTACTACACACACACACACACACACACACACACACACACACACACACACACACACACACACACACACACACACACACACACACACACACACACACACACACACACACACACACACACACACACACACACACACACACACACACACACACACACACACACACACACACACACACACACACACACACACACACACACACACACACACACACACACACACACACACACACACACACACACACACACACACACACACACACACACACACACACACACACACACACACACACACACACACACACACACACACACACACACACACACACACACACACACACACACACACACACACACACACACACACACACACACACACACACACACACACACACACACACACACACACACACACACACACACACACACACACACACACACACACACACACACACACACACACACACACACACACACACACACACACACACACACACACACACACACACACACACTTTCCTGCTCATCTTTCGGTCTCCTACACCCATCTCCACCTCACCCTCCAACACCAGGTAGTCTCCCTCATCCTTCTCCCATCTTTCTTCATCCACCTCGGTCTCCAACAACCACCAATCTCCCCCATTCTTCACGGTCTTTCTCCACCATCAACTCACAATAATATCCACCGCAGCATAAACCGGTCTCTCTCATTATTCTCACTTCTTCCTCCTAACTCAGCATTCTACACAAAGCTTTCTCCCTCATCTTTCTTTATCTTCATTCATCACCTTCACTCATCAATCTCCATCATCCTTCCCGATCTGCTTCCACCCACCTCAGCTCCCCACATCCACCAGTCTACCCCAGCCTTCTCAGTCTAGCTCAGCCTGCACAAAATTCCCTCGTCCTTCTTTAGTTTCCTCCGTTAACCACAGCCTCCCACCTTCGCCTGTCGCCCTCAACTTTATCTGTCTACTTCACCCTCCACCATTCTTCTTCATCCCTACCGATATTCCTCCATCAATCTCATCCTCCATTTCCTTTCAATCTCCCTTCCCCTCCTCCGTCTTCCCCCACTTTATGTAGTGCTGCCTACTTCTTCCTTTACCTTTTATAATTATTTTTCTATGTCTTCCTTTCTCTCATCCTTCCTGTCACTTTTTATTACTTCTCTTTCCACTTCATGTGGCTCCACACTGAGTGATAAGCCTAATGGTTTTCTGTAACCCAGGAAACCATTTACAGTGTCGGCTGGTAACTATATGACCTAGTATGGTAGCCTTGTTAACTGGGTGGAAAGATGCTGCGTTCATCCGGGGACCATTCCTCCACACTCTTCCTCGTGCCTTGTTGTGGCGAGACGCTAGCTGCCGCAGGGAAACATCGGTTCTCTGCACGGGACGGCCCTGCAGGGGCGGTTGCTTGCCCGTTGTTGATGGGTCTGCTTGATCAGGCAAAACGGAGGTAACAACAGCCTCAACCTCCAACCTCTTCCAGTCTCCCCCAGTCATCCCATCTGCTTCCATTCTCAGCCAGTCTCCCTCTTCTTCTCAATATACTTCCACCTTCGACCAGTATCCCTCATCCTTCTCCATCTGCATCGTCCCCCTTGTCATTTCTCCATCTACCTCACCTTCCACCAGTTTTCATCATCCATCCCTATTCACCTCAACCTTTGCCAACCTTCCTCATCCTTCTTCATCTTCCTTCATCCATCCACACCAAACTCCTCCTCCTCCTCCTCCTCCTCCATCTTGAGCACCGCCAAGAAGTCTCCCACCCTGGCAGTCCCATACGGTTCCCTTTAATTGCTAAATATTTGAGCTGAGGTGGCCGTAGCTTTGAGCCGCTGGGATGGTAATAATTGATGGCGGCCGCTGTAACCCTCGCCCACACCACTTAGGTCGGAATTGTTATTAAGGAATTGCTGCCCTACTCACTGAGGGACTGAAAATATACTTTGAAGATATAAGACCTCGGTAAATATTTTAGTTAGATGGGGGCGCCTGCCGCCAGCTCACTTGATGTAGTGCTGCTTTTAGGCACCTCTGCACTGAGGAACAGACTAGATGGTTTCATGTAACTCGGGATACCATGTACTACCTTGGGTGGTTACCGTATAGCCAAGAAATGGACCCCTGGTGGTTTAGTAAGTTGAGGCGCTCCAAGTGAATGTGACTCATAAAGTTTAATTCAGGGGGTGGATTGGGATTTGACGCTCGCAGAATTCCTCTCAGGAATGAGCAGCTGGTCATTACCGTCATAAACGTCTGATTAAAGTCTGAAGCAATGGCAAAAATGGCATAAGCTCCTTAGGGCAAAAGTTGAAATGAAAAGAGTGAAGCGAGGTGGAGAGTAAGTGCCAGAGCGTGTGAGGGAAGGTGGTGTGTTGTAGGAAGAGAAATCTTTACTGAGTAGTGACAGAAAGGCCTGGCCCTCCTCGCCTTTTTTTTTTTTTTCTTAGACCACCCCTCACATGATAGATGGATAAATACTCCTTAGTCTGTTGTAATTATCCTAAGGGTAAAAGTAAACAAACATAACTGAAAATTTGTTTATAAGCATGTCGTATTTATATGCAGTGTGTGGTAAATGCGAAGTAACAGTAACAATTTCTAAATTCTCTTGTTCTCTGCCCCCCTGAAATGTAATGCAAATTATTCATCAACGACGGGTGGCAGAGTGGGAAGTTCAAATATGTAGTTCTTTCTCATGCTCAGTTTGTTCTCGCCAGTGCATGCTTGATTTTGTTCGTGATCTCTAAAACTTCGTATTAGTTCAAATATTAACCCTTTCAGGCCGAGGATTTATTTACTAATTTATTCTAAATTACGAGTTTATTCAACGTATGACAAACTTTTCAAACTGGAGGAGTTAGGCAGAGCCTTCATTAATGTAACCCCTTCATTACCGGAGGCCCCTAAGCTGAATGAAGTCGTCTGAAGTAACAGGAATAAGATACCGGTACATCATCGTAATGAAGGAGCTAATTGATCTGACGTGTGGATATGAAAAATGTTTAACTGCGATCCCTTTTTTAATTCTTGCTACCTCTTGACTTTAATGTGTTACTGTGGGAATCCTCTCGCATTGAGGGGATACGAAGAAAATCAAATTCCGTCACCAAGAAAAGTTCCTCAAAGCCAGTTGAAAGAGTAAAGTGGTAAAATATATTTTAAAAAAGAAAATCGCCATTGGGTTGAATGGGTTAACCCTTCCATTCAAGTGATTCCGTTTTTACAGCTTTTCCTGTTAACGTCCAGACGACTTTACTCAGTATAGGAAAGATTTCATGCAATGAGTGAATTAATGAAGGCAGTATCAAACCTCATCGTTTAGAAAAGTCCCTGAAGTTCAGCAAAACCAACTAAAGGCAGCAAGAATAAAATGAAAAATGGGTCATCTCAGTCGGCGGTTAATTTTATAGGAAGAAGTGGGCAAGTGAAGAAAATCGTCCGAAGCTACCAAGAATAAATTGAAAAAAAAAAAAATAAATAAACATGAAGTGGCCAATTATGTAGGAAGAAAAAACGGTAAAGATAGAGGCTGATGAAGAGGGTGTGGGCAGCGATCGAGGGGCAGGTGGGGTAGAGGCAATGAAGATGGATGGCGAAGGCTGGGGAAAAGGTATGGGTGGGGGGAGGGGGATTGGAGGAGGGGGTAGATTGAAGACCGGAGGAGGACGAAGTAGAGAGTGAATATATAGGAAACTGAGAAGAGAGGAGACGAATGAGAAGAGGAGAATGAAAAAGACTTAGAAATGAAAGTAGGAAAAAAATCAGAGCCTGAGGAGAATAGTGAAGGAAAACTGACGAAGAATGAGAGCTACAGTGTTGGTGGCTCAGGAAGACTGAGGGAAAGAAATGAATGCAGGAGATTGACAATGGAGACGGAGTATTTAAGGACTGAGAAAATAGGAAAGACTGAGAGATGAAAAAGAAAGATATGGAGAGAGAGAAGCAACAAGGAAAGGTGAAGGATGAGGAATAGTAAACAAGGAAGAGGGATGAGGAGGACTGAAATAAGGACAGCATTGAAGTGGAGAAGAATTAGAACGATTGGACAGGGATAAGACTGGTAGAGGTAGGGAAGGCTGAGGAAGAGTGAGGAATGGGGAAGGATGAGGAAAACTGAAAGATGGAGGAGGAGAAGGAAAACTTAATTATAGAGAAGGATGAGAGACTGAATAACGGAGTACGACGAAGATAATTAAAAAGGAAGAAGGATAAGGAAGATTGAATGAAGGTGAAGGATAACGAGGCTTGAAGGATGGAAGAGTGAATAGTGGAGAAGGACGGGAGGCCAAGGAGGGGGGAAGGATGAGGAAGACTGAACGAATGAGAGGTATTTATGAGGACAGAAAGATGGGAAAGGATAAGGAAGGATGAATTATGGAGGGGGATGAGGAAGACTGAAAGATGGAGAAGACTGAGAAAGGTAACGCAAGATGTATAGCATGAGAAGAAAAGAGTAAGATTACAACAGGAGAAGGAGAAAGAAGCCGAATGGATGTAGAAGGATGAGATAAATAAATAGTATAAATGGTGAAGGATTAGGGAGACAAAGGCGATTATTTTGAGGGCAGCAAGAATGAGAATGATTAAAGGAGGGACATACGGATGAGAGAAGAAGAGAAGGAAATGAACACGTGAGGGATCAAGAGGAGAATGAGGATAATACAGGAGAATGGAGAGAAGGATGAGTGAGACTGTGGTATGGAGAAGAACGAGGAATGGAGAAAGACGAATTACACTACTGAGAGAAAGAGAGAGAGAGAGAGAAATTGGCAAAGGATACTGAGGGAAAGAGAAAAGAACTGGGAAAGAAAATAAAGGAGGATGGTAAGAAATAACCGAGAGATGGGAAAGAATGAAGAAACCTGAGACACAAAAAAAGGTTGAAAAATATCAAGGCGCAGGAAAACATGAATAACTCATAGATGCGGGGTAGGCTGGGGAAATCTATGGACTGGCGTGAGAGTGGGCAGGGAGGACGGTTGGGTGTAGAGTATATGGATATGAATGAGGAGGTCGGGGATTGTGGTGAGCTGGGAGGGAATGGATAGAAGAATATGCGGTGGTGTATACAGGGTTGGGTACTGATGGATGTTACTAATTCCATCTTATACTGCCTGCTCGCTTCTCCTCATTCACCTACCTTCATACTTACTTTATTTATCATTTACGTATATTTTTACTCTTTTACTCCTTTACTAATTAACCTACTCTTACACTTTAACACACACACACACACACACACACACACACACACACACACACACACACACTAAAATGAACAAAGTATACTGAATAATAAATAATTCACCTACAGAGCAAAAAATACACTGAATTTGTAAACGTTAAGATATACCGGTATTTGTGGACGAGATTTAGTTGGTTATAACAGGTGTACAGGAACAGTTTGATTTTTATATGGAGGCGAAAGATATCAGTGGGTAGGAAGAGGAGGATGACGACCCTGAATACCGAGACGGAATAAAGAGAGATTTAGAAGTTAGTTAGAGGAGGAGGAAGCAATGGGAGTTATATGGAACTGTGCCGGCAGGTGTGAATAAGAACTACAAATTTATCTGAGAATAAGGGAGAACTCTGAATGAGGAGGAAAACAGCAGAGAAGAACGAAAGGAAGGTTGAGGAAGGGAAATAAGCCAGGAATAGAATGGATCATCGGAAGCCAGAAAGGGTAATGGAGGATCGTTGAGAAGTTAAACGCGGCTAGAGAGTGTAAAGATTGGTAACAGGAGGAACAAGGGACTAGAAGAAGAGAGCAAAGACACGGAAGGTAAGGCAGAACACTGAAGCAAGCGAGATTGATATGAAACTAATGGGACAAGGAAAGATGTGCTATTGGAGAGTCGTAATGGAATAAAGAAGGATACTTGTATAAAGAAGAATTAGAGTAACAGAACAAGACAGTACAATGCACCGAGAAACTGGAACTGAAATTATAAAGTGAAAATACAGCAAGAGTTAGAGAGAATGCAAAGGCTGAAGAAGTGAGAAGAGGAACGAAAAGGTGAAGGAAAGTAGCAGACGAAAAAAACAAAGTTAAAGTAAGAGAAGTGAAACTGACAAGAAGTAACAGAATTAGAAGAGGAGTTAAAATGAAATTGGAAGTACGGAGAAAGAAAAATTAAAACTATGGATCATCGAAAGAATGAATGAAAAGTTAATATTAAGAGAGAAGGAGATGGAGAGAAATCAAGAAATATCTGGGAGTGTAAAAGGTAAACAAAGATCAACAGGGAAAGACTGCTGGATGTGGAACTAGTCTTAAGAACTGCAAAGCATATACCGGAAAAAGAAATACGGGGGCTGCGGTTGGGAAATAAATAGATGTAAGACTGGAGACAGGCGAGCTAAAGGGGATAGGGGACGGCAGCAAAGGGCTAGAGGAGGAAATGGAACAGGAATTGGTGGATAACTGCTAGAGAACGGGAGGGGATAGTGAACGATATATGAAGCCTAGAGAAGGTTATGGGGAAATGAAGAGTAAGAGAGAAAGGGAATAGTCTAGAAAAAAAATAGAAGGGATCGGTTAGAGAAAAAAGGAGAGAAATTAGAGAAAGAGGGGGGGATAGATTAAAGGAAGAGAGGTGATAGGCTTGAGAAAGAGAGAGAGAGGAGACGCCAGGGGAAGGATAAAGAAAGAGACGAAATATGGGACGGAACATAACGAATACAGAGAGAGACTAGGAAAGGGTAGGAAGCAGTGGACGGTGGGTAAGAAATAAAGAAGTGAGGAGACAGAACTGCAGTAAAGGGCTAGAGAAAGGAAGTGATAGGGGAAAAAGAAAACAGGTAGCGAAAGGGCAGGAGAAAAAAAAAATGGAAGATGAAGGGATCGACAGGGAATACGAATGTAGCGAAAAGAAGTGGGATAATGGAAGAGGGTAAAGGGAAAAGGTAATAGGAAGGGTAATGGAAACGAAAGATGGGAGAAGGCCAGTGGGAAAGATAATGGACATGGGTTAAGGGAGAAGGACAGTAGAAAAGGATAATGGAGAAATGGCGAGGAAGTGACTGGCTGAGAAAGATCTAACATGTAAAAAAGGAGTAAGGTGATGGAAAAAAGTAAGAAAAATGAAGAGGTCCGCCGAGGAAGATAAAATGAGAATATAATTTGCTAGAATAATGGAGGAAGAAAAATAAAGACAGATTAGGAAAGAAAAAAGTGTAGATAAAATTAAGGCATTGGAAAAGGGTGAAAAGTAAGGGCGGCAGGATAGGGAAAGATAGAATTGGACATACTGGAGTAGAAAAATAGGGAATAAAAGATGAAGAGGGAGGTTAAGGATGATGGAAGAGGGTAAATAGAGTTACTTGGGGAATGATGAAACAGGGGAGCAGGTGACGAAGATAAAATGGTATATATTGTAGTAATGGGGAAAAGTTGAAATATGAAAGAGCAGGTGTTGGAAGGCAGAAATTAGGGGGTGAATAAGGGAAAGGTAATGGGTAAAGGGTAAAGAAGGTAAGGGGTAACCAAAGGAAAGATGAAAAGGACAGCCTGTGGTAGGATACATTGAGAGACGGTACTTTGGAATAGCATGGAATGGGTAACAGAAGAAAGGGGTGACACAAGAAAAGATCGATTGAGATGATGGATTAGTAAGAAAAGGGTTAAAAGATGAAAGAGGCAGCCTAAAGAGAGGTTGATTGGGGCATATTGGTGTAGGATAATGAAGAATGAAAGAAGAGGTAGGATAGAGGTGACAGATGAGAGGGACTTAAGGGTAAGTTAAAGTGGATATATGGCGGCTATAAGGGGCATAAGGCGAATATAAGGTGGCTGTAAGGTGGATATAAGTTTAGTGAGTATAAATAAAGTGTAAATTAGGTATTAGAAGCTGTGTCGTGGGTATGAAGTACTGTTGGGTAAGATGTGGGTAAAGGGTGGTTTTAAGGGGATATAAGATGGGTTGAAGGAAGACTAAGATTGGTATAAGGGGCTATAAGGTGAGTATAAGGGAGGGTTTGACTGGTGTGGTGGTAGAGGGTAGAGATACACAGAACTGTTTGAGCATATGGGATATAAGTGGGTATGACGTATGTATAATGGATATCAGGTGGGTATAAGGTGGATATTAGGGGGGGTTTGGTGTGGTGGTCGTTGGTAGAGGCACCGAAGTATTTAAGAGTAAGGGTGTGAAGAGGAGATAACGTGAATAAGGAGAATAAAGTGGGTAAAGCGTGAATATGAGGGATATAAGATGGGTATAAGGTTAATAAAAAAGGTATAAAGTGGGTATGAGGTGAATATATGGGATATAAGATGGGAATAATGTTAATATTAGATGGGCTTACGTGAATATAAGGGGTGTAAGTGGGTATAACGTGAATATAAGGGGTACAGAGTTGGTATAACGTGGGAATAGGACGTACTGATATGATATAAGGGGTATGAGGTGGGTATAAGGTGGTGTTTGGCTGGTGTGGTGGTAGCTGGGAAAGGAGACACAGTGACTGAACCATTAGGATAATCCCGGGGAGGAGGCGGGGATCAGGTGACGAGACACACATTAGGAGAGAGAGAGAGAGAGAGACAGACAGACAGACAGACAGACAGATGGGCAGACAGACTGACAGACGGAGACAGGGACGGACAGACCGACAGAAAATGTTGGAATCGGGAGAGTCGCAGAACAGACAGACAGACAAGACAAAAGCAAAAAGACAGTGACAGAGACAATGACAGAGAAAGACAGCGCCAGACAAAGAGACAGAGAAAGAGGACTTAAGAGAAGAGAATACAGTACCTAAATAAAAGCAAACGTGGGACTTAGAAAAGAGGAGAAGAGCACTGGAGTATGAGAGAGAGAGAAAGAGAGAGAGAGAGTAATAATGGACCGATGACACTGAAGGATGTAAATATAAAAGGGAATAGGGATTTTAGAATGGGGTGATAAAATTTGAGAGGAAGAGAATATTAAACATAAATATTTATGTCTCCCCCATAGAGAGCGGCTAGTGTTTGGTGGATATTCTTCTCTCTCTTTATATATATATATATATATATATATATATATATATATATATATATATATATATATATATATATAGATAGAGAGAGAGAGAGAGAGAGAGAGAGAGAGATATAGATAGAGATATATAAAGTATATATACTGTATATACCTCGCCCGGACCGGAGTCCGACGAGGAATTGTCTTTGGTCGAGTTTCTATATGCCTCCATGCTTGAGATAATAACCTCCGTAATGTACAGGGCACACACTCAGATGACCCTCGGCTATGGAACCAATAATCATTCCAGGGAAAATCAAAGAAGTACTGCCTGATGGCTTCCCAACCAGCAGCTCCAAAGTGCCACAACCGATGTTTCTTTGGAGGGTCCACAGGCCGAACTGGAGCGATAGGACAGTTTAAGGTGATAAGATTGTGATGGGAGGAACCGAACGGAGAGGAAAGATTCACAGCATAAGCAGAAGGACTAGCCGTAAGGAAGAGATCATATATGTTGGAACTGTCTTCAAGGCGGTCAGGGATACGGGTAGGGTGCTATACAAGCTGCTCTAGGTCATTAAGGATAGCAAATATGCAGGTTTCTTCACCATGCAGATCAGTGAAAGGAGAGGAGAGCCAAAGGTGGTGGTGAACACTGAAATCTTCTAGAATGGAGATTTTAGAGAAAGGGGAAATTGATAGGATGTATTCCATCTTATAAATAAGATAGTCGAAGAATTTTTAATTGTCAGTAGAACTAGGAGATAAGTAAACAGCACAGATACATTTAGTCAGAGAATGACAGGATAGCCGAAGCCAGAGGGTAGAGAACTCAAAAGATTCAAGTTCAGGAACACGAGAGCAAGATACAGTATGTCATTGCGTACATATACTCAACAGCCACGTTTGGCTTTGAAATGAATGTGGAGAAAGTAGGAAGATACGGAAAAAGGTGTGCTATCAGTCGCTTCAGCCATTTGAGTCCCAGTTAGGAAGAGGTTGTGGGGTTTAGAGTAGGAGCGTGGTGCTCTGCGGCGAGAAAGTTAAAGGCCGAAAATGTTGCGGAAATGAAGAAGAAGCAAGTAGGACAGTAGCTCCAGGCATCTCGCTTGGTCGTCGCTGAGAGAAGGGTGGATGGTGAGGCCTTTGATGGTCCACCCTTGGGGACTTCGAGGCTTGTAGTGATGCAATTTTTCTTTAAATTTTTATTAGGAAGTGTAGTGTGTAATGTGCATGTAGTTTGGTGTTGACAGTTAGAGGAACTTGTACTGGAGAGCATGCTGGCGTATTCTGTGAGTTACTGGAACAGTGAAAAAGTTCAGCAAAGGGGGATGGTCAGGAACTAGTCCCGAGAGCTGATGAAACCGGAGTTCCAGCTCTCCCTGTCATCAGCTTTCCATCTGTCTCGGCAGTACCGCCCTGATCGACTGGTGCTGCAGTCTATTCCTCGGCAAAGGTAGGGATATTTACTGTTATCAGCATACGGGAATTCCCATACAGGCTTTCATTTGGCATCAAGACTTTTGACCTTGAGTGACCTTGAAAGGTCAAACTCAGGTAATTCAGGGGGCTATAACTCGAAACTGGTTGCAGATAGATATTTACTATTGTCAACATGTAGGAAGTCCCATATGGGCTTTTAATTGGTACTGTGACCTTTGACCTTAAGTGATCTTGGAAGGTCAAACTCAAGGGCATGAATGTTCAGGGGACTATAACGCGAAACTGGTTGAAGATAGATATTTACTACTAACATATACTGTAGGAAGTCCCATGTGGATTTTTAGTTTGTATCATGACCGTTGACCTTAAGTGACCTTGAAAGGTCAGACTCAAGGTCACGGATATTCAGGGGGTATAACTCGAAACCCGGTGATGATACACATACTGTACTATTACCAAGATATAGGAAGTCTCATATGGGCTCTAATTTGGCACCATGACCTTTAACCTTGACACACAAGTTCCATTTCACTTGCGCCATTACCTTAGATTTTCCTTGTTTACTGACACTGAATGGCAGTACTGATTCAGTGTTTAACAGCAATAACTGCTGTTGGACGAGGTTTGTTGTGCCAGGCACCACTTGGTAAATTTATGTTTAGTTATCAGTTTTCTCTCTGTGCGGGTTTGTTTTTTTCGTGACATATGTTCTCAGTATATTTCAAGCCTGTCACTTCGATGATGAGGTGTTATATCCCAGCGTAATCTAACCACAGCCTTAATATACCTAACCTTAATTAACCCATCCTAATTTAAACCCATTTCACGAATCCCCTAGGTATCTCATTAAATCACTGGTTGTACAAATTCCCTGTAACATATATATATATATATATATATATATATATATATATATATATATATATATATATATATATATATATATATATATACAAACGCTCCATATCTGAGTTACCGCCTGGTCCCGACCAGCAGTGGCGATTAACACAGAGCTGGGTTGCTGACTCTGATAATCTAACACAGTGAATCCATTTGGCTTCAACAGCTTTAGTAATTGACTTATTGTCTCGCCAGTCAATTATCTCCCTGTAATAACACCAGCTGATTGGGTGCCGGTTTACGGTGTTTGATAAAGGTTGTACACATCAGCTGCGTTTATGGTCATTTCTCAGTCACATGAGATAATGCTTGACCTGTTTAGGCTACAATACTGTTTGTATGTGCCATAGGAGGCTTCAGAACACCTGTTTTTTCAGTGATATATTTAGTACATTTTACCTTCCTTTTTCTAAACGTGTACGATACTCCGAGAAAAGATGTCGATACGTGAAATATAAATATAGCGTAAATGAAATCGTCAGGGTATAATTTCTACAGTAAATCGTCAAGAAAAAGATGCTACGAAGCCTCCAATCCCACCATGAAAATGGCCTATATAGTCATCAGACATTTCTCGAGATTCTTGCTGTTATACTTCTTCAGGTTTACCTGTGAACGTTGTCTGAACCCCATCACCCTGAGGACTTTATTATTATTATTATTATTATTATTATTATTATTATTATTATTATATTCCTGCTATTATTGTTGTTGCTGCTGTTGATGTTGTTGCCAGTAGTAGTAGTACAGCCGTCTTCTGATGATTTATTCAATGAAAGAAAGACTTTTCGAACTGGACAGGTTAGCTACACCCTTATATTAACCAGTTCAGTACAAGAGTTATCCCTAAAGCTGCATAAATAATGTAGCAGCAGTGGCACTAAGCAAATGAAGAGGACGTAACGTGGTAGAGAGGTGTTAATATCTTGTGCCCTAGACCAATATAAAGTGCTGCACCCCAAGAGTACGACGGTGTTGTTACTTACCCCAGAAACCCAAGATGAATGTGGAAAGCCTTAAAAAGCGTACTCATGACCGGATAAAAATATGCAGAGCCCAATAGAAATGCCCAGAATTTGATAAGAACACGAAAAAAACGATGAAAATTTCCAGTGCCCGAAAAGAAAGCTCAAACCCAGATGAAGTGCGTAAAAACGATAAAAACACAAAGCCCTATAAGAGGTATGTGAGACCTGTTGAGTTTGCGCAAAATATGATTGAGAGTACACAGGCTCCATTTAGCTTAGATGTGAGATTCGATTAAAAGTGCACAATCTCTCTCTCTCTCTCTCTCTCTCTCTCTCTCTCTCTCTAATATATATATATATATATATATATATATATATATATATATATATATATATATATATATATATATATATTAAGATAGACTGTATGACCCGATAAATATAAACCTGTTGAAGATGCACAAAACCCGATAAAAAGCACTTGAGGCCGGATAAAGAGTTCATGAAACGCTGCAGAGTACGCAAGACACGATAAATATTCGCAAAACTAAAACGAAAACATGTGTGAGACCTTATATAGACGCAAGAAGCCTAATAAGGCGGCAGGGAACTCGATGAAAATGCGTAAAAACCCCGATAAAATTACATAGAGACGCTAGAAATGGTCTAAACCCAGTAAAGAGTACGCAAGACCAGGCTGACGTGACGCGCTGTGTGGCAGTCCCCTCGGTGCAATGCGTCTGTGAGGGCGAGAGGGAGAGATAAACAGGGCTGGAATCACACCCAGCCTCACTCACAAGTGCTCCCAACCGCCCTCTCACACACACACCACACGTCTTATTCCTCGTCCTCTTCTTCCTGTTTCTTTTCTTCCTCTTTCTTCTCATCCTGCATATCTTGTTCCTCCTGATCCTCTTCCTGTTTCTCTGCTACCTCTCTTCTTCTTCCTGTTTCTCTTCTTCCTCTTTCACCTCTTCCTGTGTCTCGTCCTCTTCCATGTTCTTCTGCTTATCTCCCATATTTCTTCTTCCCTTCTCCATTTTTCTCTTCTCATCACTTTTCTTTTCCCCCCTATTACTACCTTCCTCTCTCTCTCTCTCTCTCTCTCTCTCTCTCTCTCTCTCTTTCGTGTCCCTTCCTGTGTGTTTTCCTTTTCATGTGTTTATCATTTTCTCTATTTGCACCAAACTTTTTCCACCATACTGCTTTTCTTATTATTTCTGTCTCATACCATTTCCATCGTTGTTCCTCTTCAGCCTACTCATCCGTCTTCTGTTCCACACAGTCATCCATCATAGACACACCCAGCCACACTCACAACTGCTCCCCACCAGCCTTTCACACACACACACACACACACACACACACACACACACACACACACACACACACACACACACACACACACACACACACACACACACACACACACACACACACACACACACACACACACATCTTACCTCTCTACCTGTTTGTCTGCTTCTTCATCTCATCTTTCCTTTCTCCTCTTCTGCTTTATCCTAATTCCTTCTTCCCATTTTCCTTTTCTCCTTCTTCTTCCTTTCAGTATCTTTTCTTCCTCTGTTTCCTTTCTTGTGTCTTCCTTTTCTTGAGTCTGGTGTAATTCACCTCTACCCTTCGTTCATACTTCCTCCTCCTTAAGCTGTTTCACTTGTTCTCTTCATTTCTTCATTTCTCTCATGCCCTCTTTCTCATCCTCTCCACACACCATACTTCTCCAAACACCATTCTGTGTGTGTGTGTGTGTGTTGGTGTGTGTGTGTGTGTGTGTGTGTGTGTGTGTGTGTGTGTGTGTGTGTGTGTGTGTGTGTGTGTGGCTGTACAGTGCGTATAAATAGATAGATAGAAAGTTAGATAGAATACCTATATCCTACTGCTTCTGTCCATGCTCTCATCTTCTCACACATCCGTCATCCTCTTTCTCCACTCACTCAGCCTCACACACATTTTCTCCTCACCGCTGCATTACACACTCCTCACACGTCTGTCTTTGCTTCCTCACCATTCTACTTATTTTCGACCTTGTCCCATGCCCCGTTTCACCTCCTCTTCACTTTTCCCTATTCTCCTCTGTTTCATGTTATCTCCCTTTCCTCGTCCTCTTGTCCAATATTTCCCATCCCTTTTCTTTCCCTCTGTTTGTCTTGGATCATCAGTAATTGTTCCTCTTTCCCTGACCATACTCTTCTGTGGCTTACTCTTTTTCACCACGTCTCATCATATACACATTTTCCTCATGTTGTTTCTCTAATAATTCTTCCCATCTCGCTATTCAGTTATTTTTTCTTTCTTACTTTCTTTCTTTCTTTTATCTCTTCACCGTTTTTTCCTCGTCTGTTAATCACCCTTTTCTGCTCTTTGTCTCTTAGTTGCTTTTCTTCCTGTTATGAACTCTTTCAACTTAATTCTTTCCTCATTACTTCTTGTGTTTTCTCGCGATATTTTTCATCTTCTTGTCGGTTTCCTATCGCCCTTTTCTCTGTTCACCTTTTTCTTGTATCTGCTTGCCAAATTTTGTCCTTTTATACATGATTTTTTCCTTTCCTGTTCTTTTTCTATTTTTTATCTTGTTTATTTTTCCGTGTCTGTTTCTTTCACTTTTTCTTTTCCATCAAACAGTTACCTGCATTTTTATAACCCCTATTTCACTTTCTTCACATTTTCCTTCCTCCTGTTTATTTTCTTCCCTAATTTCTTTTTCTTCTTCCCCTGTTTTGTCGTTCTTCTGTTTTTCCCTTTCCTCTTCGTCCTGCTGTCTTCATCTCCGTCTGTTCCTCCTTCTCTTCCTTTTTCCACGTCACCTGTCTCCACCCAAATCACTAAAATCGTAGTTGCCTAATACCTCCATATCAATTCCCTCCTCCTCTTCCACCTCCCCCTGTTTTTCCATCTCTTCTTTCTCTTCTTCCCTTTCTCTTTTCCTCCTTTTCTTTCTTTTCATTTGTATTCATCCTCTTCCTCATTTTCATTGTTTTCACCTCCCTCTTTACCCATTCTTATTGCACATACACACTATCACATCATCATCATCTTCCTTCATACACCCACCCAGCCTCTTCATATTAGTTCTTGCCTCCTTACGCAAAGATATCACACCCTTTTATTCCGTTCTGTTGCTGGATTTCCCTCAACATTTTTTTCTCTTCGATCTCCTCTTCTCTTTATTTTTCCTACACAGTGCCCCTCTTCCTTCATTAAATTTCTCTAATAGTTTTCCTCATCGCTTATGCTTCCTTTTCCCCACCTCTTCTCTCTTCCCCACTCTCATCTGTTACAGTTTATTCTTTCCCATTTCTCAAATCTTCTCTGTCATTTCCTGCATCTGCTTCCCATTTTCTCCATTTTTTCATCGTTCTTTTTCTTCCTCAATTATTTTTCGCTGCATCTTCTTCCTTCAGTCTTTTGTGCATCGTTCAGTTTATTTTTATTCATATTTTCATCTTAATCTCTGCCTATTTTTATCAGTCCCTCCTCCTCCTCCTCCTCCTCCTCCTCCTCCTTTTAATATTCTTCCGTTGTCTCTGATCTTTTTTCCCCCTTTCTCCTTTCGTCATCTTTTCTCGCTCGTCCCCCTCTTCCCCTTCGTCCCTTAAGAGCTCTTCCCTCCATCTCCTCCCATCTGTTACACCTCCTTCCCCTCACCACCTCCTCCCCATCATCATTTCCTCCTCCACATTTCTTCCTCTCACTCCGAACCCCACACACCCTGTCATCTTTTCCCCCCTCCTTGTGACTCTCCCTGTCTCCTGTCTTCTTTATTTTCTCATTTCTTTTTTCCTTTTCCACATATTTTCATCTGTGTCCGTATACCACTTCTTCTTTTTCCCCTCCTGCCGACTCCTCCTCGTCTGTCTTTTTTTCTCTCAGTTTGTCTCTTACTTCCTTCTCCAGATTTTGCCTCGCACTCCATACGTCCGCTCACACCTCCTCTTAACCCCTTCTTTTTCTCTCCATGTGCGTCCTTGGCATTTATCTCTCTTTTAGTCTTGCCCTCCGTATCTTTTTCTCTTTTTCCGTAGACTTTGCCATATTTCTTCCACTCACTTCATAATTTACCCCGTCTCTTCTTTTTCCTCTCCTTGTGACTTTGCCTTCCATATCTACTGTCCTCTTTATTCTTGTCGTCTCGTAGTATTACTCCATTCTGTATCCTTTCCTACATTTTCCCCTCGCACACCTCACCCTTATCATCTCCCCAGTTCTTTCTCCGTTTTCTTTTCTTATTAATCCCTTGTATTTACCGTCTCCATGCTTTTGTGTTCCTTAGCTTCCTCTTATATTCCTAATTCCTCTTCCACGGTTTTTCCTTTCAGTCCATACTTCCACACCGTTCCACTTTCCCTTCTCAGTTTCGTCTGTCTTATGAGTCTTCCTGTCTTGTCTCCTGTCCTCTTTATTTTAGTCTTCCCATAGGTGTTCTTTTTACCTAATTACCCGTCCCCGCCGCGGAGGGGCTCGAGGACAGGTATTGTTTTCACTCGGATTGTCTGTTTGACTGTCTGTCTGGCTGTCTGGCTGTTAACAACTTTACGCGAAAACTACTGATGCGATTTTGACTAAAATTACAGGGATGATGGGTTATGGCCTTCCGATCATCTGATTAAATTTGGGGCCAAATTGGGCCAAGGCCCAGGCTGTAGGCCCCCCAGAATGTAAAAATAATGTAAACAAAAATAGTTTTTATCCCCATAACTCCTTTCAAATACGTCACATCGACATGAAACCAAAACCTAAAGGTGCATCTTTCAAATCTGCATCCTATAGCATGCCTCATTACATCAGGGCCCTCCCCCCTCCCCCCCTAGTTAGCGGTTGGGGGTCAGAGTCAGGTGAGTCGGGCCTAAAATTTCAAATGGCATAAAATCGTCAATTTTCACCCGATTTACTCCAAATTTGATACGTGACATCTTTGACTAGATATCCTGTTGTGTTTATACGTCAGCACTAAAATGACTGCCGAGGACGGGTTTGCTGTGCCTTGGCACCGCTTCTTGTTTAACACGTTTTCTTCATCCGACTCCCTTATCCCCCCCCCTCTTTTTTTTTTCTATTACTCATACTTCTCATACCCTGCCCCTAATATTCTAGTGTTTCATATCCCCTTTCCAATTTTCTGTTTCCTGTTCCATGCTTCTCCTGTCACTCTGTCACATACTCCATTTTCGTTTTACCCATTACAGACTCTTCCTTCATTGTTTCCTTTCCTCTTTGTGTTAATCTTACCTTTTCTTGCCTCTCTGTGGACTTCCTTTTCTATAGTTTTCGTCGTACTTCCCTTACCCAACTCACTTCTTTTTCATTTTTTTGTGAATCACATTCGTTCTTATTTCATGGCACCGCTTACTCTCTTTCTCTCACTTCCTCTTCCACTTTCCTTCCTCTCACCTTTATTCCCTCTTCTTCCTTTTTAATTGTTTTGTTATTCCCTCTGCTTCCTTTTTAATTTTCTGTGTATGTTATTTGTTCTATTATTTGTGTTTCCTTTACTTTTTTCTACAGTATTTCTTCTTCCACGTTTCTTCCTCCCTTTTCATACTCCCACACTGTTCTCTCTTCCATCTGCTTTCCTCGCCGTAATGCTTTGTCGACTTCATTTCTCGACATCTTTACTTTAATCTTCAATAGCTTTATCTCTTTTTTTTCTGTCCCGTATCCTACATTTCTTTCCTCTCTCTTCGTACCCTCCACATACCTCATATTCTTTATCCTCTCCTTCTTTTCTCTTCCTTCCTTGTCACCGCTTCTCTTTATTTTAGTTTTGACATACTTTCTATTCTTTCTCAGTGTCCTTTTCCACGCTTCTCTCACTTCACGTCTTTACGCCGTTACCTTTTCTGTGTAAGTTTTTCTGTCCTCAGTCTTCTTTTCCTGTCTCCTTTATTCTAGTTTTCCTTATTTTAATCTTATGTTTCATTTTCCCATTCCTCTTCTCACTCCATAAACTACACGTCTTTTCTTTCTTTTTCCTCTGCCGTGGCTCTGTCGTCTCTTGCCTTCTGTCATCCGTTTTTCTAGTGTTCCCTTTGCTATTTTTCGTTTTCGTTTCCCTTTTTATTCACCCCCCTTGTCTATACTTCGACCATCTCCTGTTCTCCCTACATTCTCCTGTTATGTTTACTTTTCCTTCCATGTGCCCTGTTGTCTTGATCTCAGTCTTTCCATAACTATTTTTCTGTTTACGCTTCCTCTTGCATATTTCTTCCTCTCATTCTACACCTTCAGCACTTCTCCAGTTTTATTTTCCTTTCTCATACCTCATATTTTTTTTTGTCTTTTCTTCTTTTTACTCGAGTATTATAACTGTCATTTTCTTTTTCTATTTTCCTATATTTCATCTTTTCACTTGGTATCCCACACACCCTCTTGCCCTTTTATTTTCCATGCCCTGTGACTCTCCCTTGCTTATCTCTTGCCCCTTTTATCGAATTTTTTCCTTCCTTTTTTATATCTTGTCTGCCTCCTTATCTCTGCTTTTCCCTGTTTTCCCTGTCACTTCTCAACGCTTTAAAATCATGTCCTCATTCACCGTAATTTTTTTTTTATTTTTATTTTTTATTTTTTTTTTTTTATAGAAACCCACTTGGCAGTATCTTAAGTGTTGTGGGGTCGGCTCAGTCTGCTGGTGTGGGACGTGGGTATGATAATGGGAGTAGAAAGTGAATCAGTGATGCAGGATAAACACTGATAACCCCGACCGAGCCGTTCCCGAAATATACAAGAAATCGCCCAGCATAGTGGAAGAGGAGCGTTATATGTGGACCACCCTGTGCTTAATCTCTCTCTCTCTCTCTCTCTCTCTCTCTCTCTCTCTCGTCTAGCAGTTTATCCTCTATCTGTACCGGTACGAACGACGGCTGTTTTATGTGCGAGGTTTCGAGCCCCAAGAGGTGACTGGGGGGGGTTTTCCGTCACACAATGCCATCTAGAGGGCAGGCCGGTCATCTGCTTTACAGGAAAATTATCTTTGAGCACAGTTGATGTCAGAGGCTAGAAACATACTCCTTGACACTAAATACATAAATGAGATACGTAGATATTCCTAAGTTTTAAAGAAAATGAGTGTTTGTGTTGTCAGTCAGAAAATGCTAAAGAAAGGTATGTAAGTTTGTATGCATGTATGATGTGTGCATATGAATGTATCTGCCTGTCTGTCCCTGTCAACCTGTCTATCTGTCAGTCCACACACACACACACACACACACACACACACACACACACACACACACACACACACACACACACACACACACACACACACACACAAAGGAAAAAAAAGAAAAGAAAACCCACCATATATCCCCTCACCCTGGCCATCACCATCATCTTCCCCCCTATCTCCACTCCCCATCTTCGGCCAGGAGACAAGAGATGGAGAAGGATAATAAAGGCGATATTTGAGGAGATGGGAGATAAGGAGGAGAGAGAAGGGGCTCTGAGAGGGAGAGAATCGGAGGAGGAAAGAAAAGATTCATTGGAGGAGGAAATGGTGAGGATGATTGCGAAGTAGATAAGGAAGGAAGGAAGAAAGAAGAGATGAAGATGGTAGTGAAGGAGGTAGGATGAGACAGGGAGAGGAGACAACAGGTACATCATCATCATCATCATCATCACTATCAGCTTTGAGTATCATCATCATCATCATCATCATCATCATCACCATCAGCTTTGAGTATCATCATCATCATCATCATCATCATGGGAAAGCAAGTAGCAACAGATCTATTAACTCTTTGAAACAGACGACATATTCCAGTGCTTATGCTTGGTACTTCCAGACGATTTTGTTCATCTTAGGGGAGATCTTTTGTAGTGAAGGCGACAGTGAAAGCTATCTCTAATCCCTCTAGTTCGAAAAGCGTGTCCTAAACTGAATAAAACCGTGTGGAGTAAGACTGTGGAGTAAGAGTGGTTTTCAAAGAGGGTAATCCTTGCGAAGCTGTTTGTTGTGGGGTTGGATTTGATCATGGTATTTCTTCTGTAACAGTAGGAGAATAATAGTGGAACAGGAGGCTCCCCCACCCCCACGCACCAAATCCTTCATCCGATGCCGGCGGGAAAAAATGGAAAGTATAATGAAGGATTGTAAATAAACTGACGGCTATCCTTTAGGAGAGCTCAAGGTAATAAACAGTGTGAAGATCATTTACTTTAATTTACTTGATATTCTCACCCTTTTGCAGCCTTTTTTCCCGTGCCATCATTAGTAGAAAAAAGACATTACTCTGTTTCTTGGTTAATTTTCACAGCGTTTCTTTGTGATTAGCACCTTATTCTATTGTTAATTTCTCGATATAGCCTAGCATTCTGGACAGAGAGATGGCAATATTACCACCAGTTATAATGATCTGATTGATAGTGTATTGTAATCTGTGAGGGGATAACACAGAAAACATCATTATATTCTTGCATCATCATCACCTTAGTGTATCCCTTAAGCTTTGAATATGAGAATGAACCGTATCCTATAGTTCTTTCACCTTGACCTGGCCCAGATTTTCGCGCTTTTGCAACATATATCCCGCACCCCAGTGGCAGAAATAGACAGTCACAGCGGTACATCCTTCCCTGGCGTTTTTTCGTGACTAGCAAAATATTCTAACGTAAGTCTCTTCTTACGACTAAGCATTCGGGAAGGAGAGATGGTAGGTTTAGACAAGTTAAAGTGGATAGCGTATAGCTGGAGTGTCACTGAAGCTTTGTATACATGAAATTACTGTATCCTTTCCTTTGTTCACTTAAAGCTAGGCATCACTGCCATCTGTTAATCTTCAGTGCGATGTCACCAGATTAACACTTGGATGTGGTGCTAATCACGAGGATATGCTAAGGGTAGGTTGTAGAACCATGATATTGTCTCATTCTGCCAACGACTTACGGAAAACAGTCTCGTATTCTAAGTGGCACTGGATAATTCATAACACCTCTTCCTTAACGATTTAGTTTGCACATTACACTTCAGTAATCTCTTGCATGTCAACTAATGCAAACTATGCCGATATGAGAAGGATATAAACAGCATAAAAAAGAAAATTATGGTGTAATGTTCAAAATAAATCACTCAGGAAGAAGTGCTACGAAACCTCCTGTACCACTTGAAATACTACCCAAGCTGCAAAAGGATCAAAGTCTGCGCCAAGTTGAAATGATTGAACTACTGAATAAATGGGGTAAAACAAAAAGTAGATATCAGTCAGCCCCTTCAGTACGAGGGGAGCTATTATTTACTTTTTCCTTACTATTTTCATGCTATTTATCCATCTTACCCTTGCCTGTCGCACGTAAGGGGTTAAGGAAAGATAAAGACAGGGCGAAATTTTACGGAAGAGGGGAGAGGGCTAATGAGGGGTTGGGGTTATTTGTGGGTGCCTCGTTAATCATTAGCAGTTTTTTTCGCTTTATCGTCTCATTTATCACCTGTATTTACCCTGTTACTACTATTATTATTATTATTATTATTATTATTGGTATTATGGTCGTGTTTATCGTGCCCTCCTTTTCTTCCGTGGTTTTATTTTATTCTTTGCTATTGTATTCTTTTATATTTTCTAGCGTGTTATGCATTAATTTTTTTATTTCCATTTATTGATTTTTTTTTTAGTTTTCCTCCCTCCTTCGTTCCTTCCCTTCCCTTCCCTTCCTTTCCTTTCCTTTCCTTTCCTTTCCTTCCCTTCCCCTCCATTCCATTCCCTTCCTTCCTTCCTTCCTTCCTTCCTTTATGTATTTATTCCTCCCTCCCTCCTTCCTTCCTTCCTTCCTTCTTTATTTCCTTCTTTCTATCATTTCATTCATAATCTATCATTTATTTTCCCCTTTATTCCTGACTTCATTCATTCATCCATTAAATCATTCATTTCTCCATCCAGCCTTCCATCTATCCCACCTTCATTCTTAACTTCCTTCCTTCCCTCCTTCCTTCCTTCCTTCTTTCCTTCCTTCCTTCCTTCCTTCTTTCCCTACGTCCTTCTTTCCGTCCGTCCTTCCTTCCTGCCGTTCGTCCGTCCTTCCATATTTCCGTCCTTTCTTCCTTCTTTCCACTCCCCTTCTTTCCCACCCTCCTTCATTCCTCTCTCACATTCATCCCCGTCCAAGTCTTTCCTTCCATTTCAATCTCTCCCATCTCCTTTTTTTTTCTCTCTATCTCTCTTTTTCTCCTTATCTCCCTCTCACTCGCCGCTCTCCCTCTCTTCCTCCCTGAAAATCTTGCTCTCCAATCGAGTAGTCGTATTCGGGGGAAGAGAGGAAATTTGAGAGCAATATGGGGGAAAGATGGAGGGATATGGAGGAAAGATGGAAGGATATGGAGGAAAGATGGAGGTATATGAAGGAAAGATGAGGATATGGAGGAAAGATGGAGGGATATTGAGGAAAGATGGGTATATGAAGGAGAGATGCAAGAATGGAGGAAAGACAGGGAGACATGGAGGAAAGGTGGAAGAATGGAGGAAAGATGGAGGACTGGGAGGAAAGGTAGAAATTTGGTTCTACAATGGAAGTATTCTAGAGGAAAATGAAAGAGTTTTGCAGTAAGGTTGAGAAAAGATGGAGGAAGACAGAGAAGTATTAAATGAAGATGGAAATATGTTGGAGGGAAGTATGGAAGTATTAAAATAAGATGGAGGAGTATTGGAGGAAGGCAGAGAAGTATCGAAAGAAGATGGAGGAATATTGGAGGAAGGTAGAGAAGTATTAAGAGAAGAGGAAGGAATACTGGAGGAAGGTAGAGAAGTAGTAAGAGAAGAGGGAGGAGTACTGGAGGAAGGTAGGGAAGTATTGGGAGAAAATGGAGGAAGGTAGAGAAGAAATAAGAAAAGAGGGAGGAGTATTGGAGGGAAGCATACGGTCTTATGGTAGAAGGTAAGATGTGAAGCGGAAAAGCTGTAGAGGAAGATGATGGAAGATAGAGGAATTTTGAGGGCTTTTGGAGTACCACACTGTAGACGGGTTTGGGAAGAAGATGGAGGAATTTTGGAGAAAGATGCAAGAGTTTGGATGAAGATGGAAGAATTCTAGTGGGATTTTTGCGGAGGATGGGGGATCTGGGAGGGAGATGGAGTTTGGGAGAAAAATGGAAAGGTTTGGGAGTAAGATGGAGGAATTTGGGAGGAAGATGGAGGAACTTTGAAGGAGACGGAGGAGCCTGGAGGAAAAGAGAGGAATTTTGGGTAAAGTGTAGGAGTTTTGGGGTAAGGTGGAAGAGTTTTGGAGTAAGGTGGAGGAGTTTTGGAGGAAGATGCTGGTGTTTGTGAGAAAAAGAAAAGAGTTTTTGCGGAAAGGAGCGAATTGGGGTGAGAGATTAATGAGTTTTTGGGATATAGGAACTTTTGGAAATGGAGAAGGATGAAAGGGCAAAGAGATGTAGAAAAGGCAGGTAGAAGGATAGAATGAGAAGGCATGGAGAGGAGAAGGAGGGGAGGAGGAGGGAAGAGGAATGGAAAGAAGGAGAGAAGTGATGGAGGGTGAAAGAAGAAGAGAATGAGAAGGGAAGGAGAAGAGGAGGGGACAAAGTTAAGAAGAGTGATAAGTGAGGAATAAAGAAGTGTTGGGAAGGAGAGTAGATGAGAAGTAAGAGACAATTGGGGGAAGGAAGGAGGGAGAGAAAGGGGAGGGGAGTAGTTACAGAGCAAGGATGGAAGGGAGAAGAGAAAAATGAAAATTAAAAACGTAGGAGAGAGAGAGAGAGAGAGAGAGAGAGAGAGAGAGAGAGAGAGAGAGATGGAGCTGATTATCCCCTCACTTGTGGAGGGTGGAGTGGAAAGCCATCACCGTGCCTTTGTGACCACCTCTCTCTCTCTCTAGCTCTCTCTCTCTCTCTCCCCCTCAGTATATCACACTATCTGCCTATCGTCATTTGAGTCGTGATAATAACATCAGAAAAATACGCTAGTCCAAGAAAATATATATGCTGAGAACTAAGATTATAAAAGAAATAGTTGAAGACAGTACGACAGAAGAACGCATGAGAGAACGAAAAGGGCGCGATAAGAAGAGGGAGAGCAGAGCGAGCCATGAGATAAGAGATCAAAGGAGAGAGAGCGAGAGGGAGAGGAAGAGAGAGGGAGATAGAGTGGGGGGATCAGCAGGGAGAGGGAGAGTTGGGGAGGAGTAAGTAAAAAAAGATAACAGGACAATAACGAAAAATAAACAGGAGTGAGGACAAGGACAGTAAAATATCCGCTTCAGTTGGTCTGAGAGTCGAAATTTTAACTTTGTCTTGTAATCTTGACTTAATTGTTCTCAAAATCGAACTACTTCATCTTTGTCTGGCTGTCAACCTTTCCATCAGATCTGGTCCAGGTTGAATCAGATCAGCTTGATTTGACCTGTCCCTTTGACCTGACCTCTGACTTCTCAAAATCGAAACGAGAGAGGGAAAGAGAGAGAGAGAGAGAGAGATTTATCCTTGGCTGATCGTCAGCACTTCCCTAAAGGTGTGGTTCATTTCGAAACAACTACTCATGGGGTTATATGTTTGACCTTGACCTTAACCTTTGATTATTCTCAGAATCAAACCACTTCACTCTCCCCTTACCCTTGAACATTCCACCAAGTTTGGCCAAAATCGGAGTACAATGTTTAAATTGATCGTACCAGTAGCCTTGACCATTCACCTGTTGCAATAAAAAAACAATGGGTCAGCCACTAGAAAGGATCTCAGCTCTGCCACCTAGTTTGGTCGAAATCGAATGAAAACTCTTTTACTTCTGTGTTAATACACTAACAGACATAGACAATGACACCCCCCCCACTCACGCGGGGGTATAATAAAGGAAATCACACACACACACACACACACACACACACACACACACACACACACACACACACACACACACACACACACACACACACACACACACACACATGACGTTCAGTGGAAAAGACGAGATACGCTGAACTTTCTATTTACAGACAGACAGACAGCGAATGAGGAGGGGGGACGAAAAATCAACAGACAGAACGTAATAAAGCGAGCAACAGAAATAGAGGACAATTTATGTAAGAGAGAGAGAGAGAGAGAGAGAGAGAGAGAGAGAGAGAGAGAGAGAGAGAGAGGCGAAGAAATTGAAAACACTGAGCACAGAACGAGGGATCAGCCCAGTTAATGGCAGGATTTCGTGTCCTTTTGTGCCTAAGTCCTTTTCTCTTTTTAGGCAGAGAGAGAGGGAGCGAGAGAGAGAGAGAGAGAGAGAGAGAGACAGACAGACAGACAGACAGACAGGCAGACAGACAACAGACAGACAGACATATAGGAAAAAAATCTGACTTAAAGGGAGTGTACGTGCGAAAGAAAAGGAAAATAAAGAGACCGATTTAATCACTTACCACATCGCCATGAAGAGAATGAGACCAATCCAAGACCCGAATGAGAACACTTAGCACTACCAGGAAACCAATCTGAAACCCATCAAAGATAATTAATTTCATTTATGACGGCAGATCTAATCAACTTTAATCAGTAATCATTTCTCAGCCACTCTAAGCTTGCCCCGAAATCGTCTTTTAAAATTCTGAATCTCACCATGCCACCTTAGTCAGATCCTTTTTTTTTTTTTTCCTCTCTCTCCCTCTTGCCATCTTCAGCCGATGTCATGCGGGGAAGATATTGGTAGTGAAAGGGTTATTGAAGGCTTTATTAACCTCTCCAGTTCGGAAATTCTCTCCTACGCTGAATAAATTTGTCTAAAAATGGCAAGAAGACGTCATCGTAAGTGAAGTAGTATATTGAGTTGACGGTTTTATTTACTGAAGTCAGATGTATATTCGATAATGATAAAATGGCAGTATCATATTATTTTATACTGAAACGGTGTATTATGAACCTGTTTTATGTTTATTGTAACTGAAAAAAATTCTGAGTATGATTTTAAATGCATTCTATACACAGTAGGAAGCCAGTGCCCACAGTTTGTAACCACTGTTTAGACAGTTCAGAATCATTGTCGAGTCGGTTCAGATCATATGTTGTCATATGGAGCCAGTGTTGAGGCAGTTCAAAACCAGCGTCGAGTCGATTCAATATCAGTGCTGGATCTGTTCAAAACCCAAAAACGCGTGCCAAGTCATTTCAAAACCAGTGCCAACTCAATTCAAAGCTGAGTTAGTTCACAACCAACCTATGCCTTGTCAGTTCGAAACAGCACTGAATATGTTCAAATGTTGCAGTGAGTCAAACCGAAACTATTATGCTCCAAACAGAGACCAGTGATGAGTTAGTTTGTACCCAGTCTGAAAGCAGTCGGATGAGATGACTTGGCCGTATTGGGTCCCGTGTTTTTATGCCCCTCAGGGTGTAGTGTTGGAGGCATTAGGGCGTGGGTGGCTGGATTGCAAGGCTGGGGGCTACGGCCATGACTGACACCACGACAAATCGAGAGAATAGAGCAGTGTGGGAAGGAAGGGGAGAGAATCGGGGAGGAAGGAGGGAAAGGAAACAAGGGAGCAGGAATGGGGCAAGAAAAGGGAGTCAAAGGGGGAAGAATGGGGCAAGGAAGGGGAGGGAATGCAGGAGGAGGAATGGTTCAAGAAAGAGGAGAGAATGGAAGAGGAATGGAGGAAGGAAGGAGGGGGAAACAAGGGAGGAGGAATGAGGCAAGGAACGGGAGAGAAAAAAAAAGGAGAAATGCAGCAAGGAAAGGAAAGAAATAGCGAGGAGACATGAAGTAAGGAGAGTTAGAGAATCAGGAAGAAAATATGGAGAAAGGAATAGGTGGGAATAGAATAGCAATGGATCGCTGAAAAGGAATAGAATGACTGAAGAATGGAAGACTAAGAAAAGAGTAGAAATAATGGAAGGTGAGAGAGAGAGAGAGGGGGGGGAGGAGGGGATGTTTGAAGTAGGAATGACAAAAAGGGTCGAAGAAGAAAAGAAACTGAAGATTGATTATGTGAAAAGTAGACAAGGTAAAATGCAAGACCTAGGTTATAAAAAGAGGCTGATAAAGATGAGGAATGGAGATAAGAATTAGAAGAATGGAATTAAATGAAGAGAATGATGAGGTTGGGGAGAACAAGACAAAAAATTTTTACAGGGAGAGGAAGAAGAGTAGGATGAAAAGAAGAGGAAGGGAAGGAGGGGGAGGCATAAGAGGAAGCAGAACAGAAAATGTGATATTACGTAAAGAGGAGATTATTGAAGAGGTATAGAGCAAGGGGAAAAAGAAAATAATGAGGACGACTTAAAGGAAAAGGAACTATAGATAGTGAAAGACAAAGATTTACAGGAAAATTGAAAGAAACACTGCAAAAAAATTGGGATAAAAAAGTGAAGAAAGTTAGGAAACGGAGACGGCATACCTACGGAGAGAAGAAACAAGGTAGAGTAAAAGAAATTAGAGAGAGTGAGAAATGCCAATTGATGAGAAGGTAAAGTTAGACAGAAATATGAAATAAAGAAAGTTGAAGAAATGAAGACAAGATAGAAACAGAGAGAAAATATAAGGAGATGGATTATATAGAACTGGACACAGCAAAATAAGGGGGAGGCGGGGGTTCAAAGGTAAAGGAAGAAAAGGATTAAAAAAAAAAGATAAGAGAGGGGGAAATCAAGGCGGGAGAGGCAAACAGACGAGGAAGCACTGTAGTGTTTAAGGAAGTGAAGAAAGCGAGAAAGAAAAAATGGAAAAGGAGAAAAAGAGACGAGTTAAAAAAATTTGAATAAAACAAAAAAAAAATGGGGGAGTACTGAGTCAGGATAGAATGGATTGGAAGATAATGAGAGACAGGAAAAATGAGAGAGAGAGAGGGGGGGAGGGGGGGAAATATGGAGAAATTAAATCGAGGATAGAGAGGTAGAGGAGAAGAAATAAAAAGAAAGTATAAGGAACTAGAGAAAGAGGGAAGAAAAATTGATTAAATTATGAAAGTAGACAGGACAGCTGAAGAAAAGAGAGAAGAAATGCGAAGAAAACTGGGAGAGATTGGAGTGATAAGAAAAGGCAACGAGACAATAATAGAAACTCCAGAAAGCGAGAAGAAATGTATGGCAGTGAAGCAATAGGGATAATAATAGGTAGAAAGACAGGAATATTTGAGAGAGAGAGAGAGAGAGAGAGAGAGAGAGAGAGAGAGAGAGAGAGTAGAGAAAAAATAAGTGAGAAAAGGTTGGTGAAATTGAGACAGGATAGGAATGGAGAGAGATCTTGTGTGACTGACAGGTACGAAAGGGAGAAGGAAGGGGAGGAAGGAACAGGAAATGAAAGCAAGATAGAGGGAGAGAGAAGATAAAGGAGGGAGAATTGTTAACCAGGAAAGAAAGAAAGGGGAAAGGGAAAGGGAAGTACCAAGAGTGAATAAGAGGGAGAGAAGAGAGCTGAAAGAGGACAAATGAAGAGAGAGAGAGAGGATAGATGACACAGAAGAAGGGTGAAGAGGGAGAGAAGGTAACTGAGGGAATATGGATGAATGGGGAAACAAATTAGGTGAAACAGACGGAAGGATGACGAGGGAAAGACCATAAGCGAAAGAAACGGAGAGGAAAAAATAACTGAAAGAGATGAAGGATGATGCGGAAGAGAACGGAAGTGAAAGAGGGGAAGGATGAAGAGGCTGAGAAGATAGCTAAAAGAGGAATGATGAAAAGGAAGAGAGAGAGAGAGAGAGAGAGAGTGGAAGGATGAAGAAATAGAAAGTCGCTGAAAGAAGACGCTTGAGGAAAGACCAGATGCCAAAAAAAAATGGATCAAGAGGAAGAGGAAATAGATGGAAGAGGAAGCATGAATAGAGAGAGAAGATAACTGAAAGAAAGGACGAAGAGGGAGAAAAGATAGAAAGTGAAAAACAGATGACGAAAGACAAAGTACAGCGAATGCAAGAGAGAACGGAAGAGTGGGAGACGGAAGGAAAGGGGAATAGATAGGGAGAGGAGGGGGCAGATGGAGGGAAAGGACGGATAGGTAGATAGTAGATAGATAGATAAACACATAGATATAAAGATAGATAGGCAGATACATAGAGGTGGGGAAGAGGGGAATGGAAGGGAGGAGTGATGGGGCGAGCAATAAGAGTAAAGTTGTTTTGTATGTTAGAAATATTTGTAATCTATGGTATGGAAAATTAACTTCGAAAAGAGACTAAGGAAGATAAATAAATTGGAAACTGGATGGATAACTGAACAACAGAAAAGCGGAATCAATCTAAGGCAACTGAAGAGAGGAAAAAAATAATCCATTTGTTATATTTTTTTTTTCTCCTTTTTATACGTTTACTGATTAGTGTGTATATAAATGCATATTAGTATTTGTGTTGTGGGTTTGCAATCATTAGTTCATTGAATTATTTTGCCTCCATTAATGTATATAAATAAACTTATGTATTTATTTATTAGTTTATTTATTTATTTATTCATTTCCAGTGACCCGCAACATTGGTTCATTAATACATTACATTGATTTGTTTGATCATTCACTTACGTGTTTGTCGACGAATAAATTGATTTACACTGATTTACGCAAGCATTGCATTTTATGTATTTACTTACCAGCTTGCCTGCATTGCTATTGTCTGTCAGCGGTTTCAGGCCCAGGTAGTTGAAATGTGTGAACTTGATGCGTGTCGTGTCCGTTGCCTCACCCACCTGGGCCGCGGCAGAGTCAAGCGAGAGGGCGGCGTAATCCTGTCTTTGTGTCGGTATTTGTGGCCAAAGCTCCACCCCCTTGCCTGGAATATGATAACAAAATACCACAGCGGATTTTGATGATAGTCTTTGATTATGGATAGCGATAGTACACCATTCTAATCCATCTTGTTCCTGGATATTTCTAACCCAACTTTCTTTTAGACAGTAATCCTTTCAATACGAGAGTCCCCTGGTTGTTGAGAGGGTAATAAAGACTATCTAAATCCTCCAGCTAAAGCGTCTGTCTTAAGTTGAATATATCGTCAGGAGATAGGACGTTCAAAAAATAGATGTCTTACTCGAGCAACAGGCGTTATGAACCACGGTGAAGTGATTTTAATAATTTCTTCAGTGAAAAAATGAGAAATGTAAAGCGTTATTTGATAACAAATTAATCATTTAAAAAGGTCACCACACTGAAAGGGTTGATGTCAGAATTTAATACGAGACGTCGATTACGGGTTTGAGTAATACCATTCGATACCAGACTTTGATAAGAACCTTGAGTAAGGTACTTTGATACCAGGATTTGTTTACATTGATGCTGCTTAATGTTTATACCTCACTTTGCTGTCAAGGATTGATACTAGAATCTGGTAACAGACCGTTTTAGATTTTAGTGCCAATTTTTTATTCCAGTCTTTGAAATAAGTCTTTTTATCAAACTTCGATACCGTACTTAGAAAACAAAATTGCAAACAGATTTTAACATACCGAATACAAGGCTTTGAAGCCAGGCTTAAACTCCAGATTAGGCAAAAGATTTTAAGCTAAGACCTAAGGCAGCATCACAGATTCGACTCTTCAGAGAATCCACCAGTCCCTGCAATGCTTTCAGTCCATTGACGTATTGTGTATGGAATCCTTCTTGCTATCAGTCGATCTTATTCAGTTTCATGGAAGACCTGTGTGTAGTATATAGATTGTGTATATTGTAAAGGACGGTTTGCACACACCATTCATTGGCGGGCAGCACTACTATACACATTCAAGCCGTGGTGTACGCGTCCTGGAGGACATATGATACGCACGGCAGAGGAACACCAATTCCTTGCACTGGAGAAGTGACTCACCCCTACCCAATGCTTCACGAATGGATATACAGTAGATGCGTGAAGATAAGAAGTGCATGTGGATATTGTGTTGGAGTGGCTGTGTTTGTGAGTAAGAAAGTTTGTCTATCACTTAGGGAATCTAGACAAGGTCGAACGTGCTAGAAAGAACACTGAAAAGACATATATCTGCACACGCTGAAATATCTGCCCCCGGTTGGTAATTACCAATAAAAGGGGGATTGGTAGACGCACACACTAGCAACCCAATCGCCGGAGTAGTAATAGTACTCGTAGTTGTAGCCTAATCCCAAGTTCATCTAAACGTGAACCCAGTAGAATGCAGGCTGAAGCAACCCTCCCCCCACCCTCCTGCGGTCAAGGGATAGGGAGGGAGCTGAAAGGTTTGTAAAAATCTAGCCTCTCCAGTTCGAAATGTCTCTCCTGAGCTCAACAGTATCGTCGGTAGTAGAAAATCAAACAAATATGCCGGACACGGACTTACGGCGAAACACTCTCCACTCCCCGAGACACGTTCTAGTCCCACTTTAAACCTTCTAGCCTCCTTTTCAATCTTCCATTCTCCCTTTAAAATTTCAAGCCTCCCTTTAAATCTGCCAGTCTCCCTTTAAGCACACCCCTGACCCACCAAATCCTTGTCGCTGGTGGTTGCAAACACCATTATTTTTTGCTGTGTGTGGTAGGGGTTTTGGTGCGGTTGTGAGGTATTGGGTGGCAGGTAAGCGCAAAGCCGATTATAGAGATTGTGGCTGATGAAGGAGAGAGAGAGAGAGAGAGAGAGAGAGAGAGAGAACGTTCAACAATTTTTTTCCTTCGTTGGGTAGATACTGTAAATGTATTTAGAGAGACAGAGGTAAGGATGTAGATGAGGCTAGAGAACTGACAAAAAGTTTCGAGCTGGATAGATGAATTTTGTAGGGAGGAATGCGTGACATAGGCTTGGCACTTCCATTTTTAACGTGGCAGTCTTCGCATTGATTCTGATAGGTAATAATGAAGCTAAATGTGGAAGGTGTGCCTGTGAGGCGTAGCCAGGATTACTAGAGCTTCAACTGTGAGTGAATGAGTGTGTGGCCCACTTTACTGTGCATGTTGTTGCTTAGTTCATCCACGAGCATTGTTTATTATTTGCTGGTCCTTCCTGTCTGGACCCTACCTCAACCCATCTGCAGGTGGGAAAAACAGGTGGGATGATGATGATGATGATGACGGTGATGGTGATGCTGCTGCTGCTGCTGATGATGATGATGATGACGGTGATGTTGATGATGGCTACAGTTTTGATCGTCGTTTTATTAAGGGACAGACAGATAGACAGACAGAGTATGATCGTAGTTTTAGTGAGAGAGTATGATCGTAGTTTTAGTGAGAGAGAGAGAGAGAGAGACAGACAGACAGACAGACAATGATCGTAGTTTTAGTGAGAGAGAGTATGATCGTAGTTTTAGTGAGAGAGTATGATCGTAGTTTTAGTGAGAGTATGATCGTAGTTTTAGTGAGAGTATGATCGTAGTTTTAGTGTGTGTGTGAGAGAGAGAGAGAGAGAGAGAGAGAGAGAGAGAGAGAGAGAGAGAGAGAGAGAGAGAGTAAAAAAAAAGTCAAATATGAAGCTGGCTCACTTTTCCATTGAGGTTTCAGTGTCAGAAAATCAACAAAGGAAGAGACTGGAAATGGGCAGTGTCTCGAAATTCAGAGTAGGAGTCGGAAAGTGAACGAGAGTCACTGAGCGAGAGAGAAAATAAGGCCAGTAAAAGCACTTGGCCGTTGCTTTTCCTCCAGTGAAACAAGGCTGGTATTGGCCTGTCCTGAAAGCTAAGAGACAGACAGACAAACAGACAGATGAACAGACAGACAGACAGAAGGACAGACAGACAGACAAGACAGACAGATAGACAGACAGAAGTACAAATAGACAGACAGAAGGACAGACAGACAGACAGGACAGACAGATAGACAGACAGACAGAAGTACAAATAGACAGAGAGAAGGACAGACAGACAGACAGAACTAGTGACACGGACTTGCAGTCTTCCTGCATTTGTTGTCTTCCTTAATTGTACACTGAAGAGGTGTTGTTATAGGAGCTGGGTAAGGCAGGTAGGATGAACAGGGGTGGGAGAAACAAAATAAATAAAATAGGAATGTGAAGTTAGAAAGTAAAAGTCATGTTGTGGATGTGAGACAGTTTAGTGTGAGCATGGAGTAGCAAAAGAGTGTGGATCCATCAGGAGAGAGTGAGCGGGACAGGCTGGAATGGGGATGGCTGGTGGAACTGGGAAAGAGAAATACACCCTGTGAAGAATGACATTGTAAGCTGGGTGGTACAGGTGTGGCCAAAGCTTAAATGGAATCGTTTTTCGGCAACATCGGCAGCAACAAAGAAGGAAGTGTCCCTTTCATGTAACTTCCGAATCGCTAGTTAAAAAAAAAAAAAAAAAAAAAAAAGTCTTCCTGGTTTTTCCCTACTCGACAAAGTCTCCTGAAAGCTAAACAGTCATAGAGAGAGAGAGAGAAAGAGAGAGAGAGAGGGGGGGAGGGAGAGAGAGAGAGAGAGAGAGAGAGAGAGAGAGAGAGAAAGCAAAGATGGGTTCTTGGCTCTTAATCGATACAACCGTGTTATTGCTTCCCCTGAAAGTTGGAGGGAGAAAGATATGGCGGAGAGAGAGAGAGAGAGAGAGAGAGAGAACTGAGATGGATCCTGAGACTTCTTTACTCGATACAGCCATGTTATTATTATGTCTCCCTCTGAAAGTTAGAGAAAGACGAGCATATAGACATACAGGTAGATTGATAAAGAGACAGACATTCAGACAGACAGGGGTGGGGGTTCCTGGTTCCGACCCACTCGATATAGGTGTTAATGGTTCTCTGAAAGATGGACAGAGAGACAGACAGACATGCAGAGAGAGAGAGAGAGAGAGAGAGAGAGATCCTAGCCTACTCGATACAGGCGTGTTATTGGCTCCCTCTGAAAGTTTTGCTCTGGTTCTGTTTTAAGATGGCGGTTGTTGACATTTATTGCTACTTGAGAGGACTAATAACTTCCTTAGAGGGAGAGAGATGGAGGCACAGAGAGGAGGAGAAGAAAGGGGAGGAAGGAAAGGGTGATAGAGACATGTAGGAAAAAAGGAAAGGAAAGGGAAGGGAGGAAAGGGGGAAAGAGATCAGGTGGGAAAAAAGAAAGGGAGGGGAAGAAAGAGGGGAAGGGAGAGGTAGGAGGAAGGAAGGGAAGGAGAGGAGAAATTGAAGTGAGGAGGAAGAGGTGAAGGGAAGAAGGATGAAAGGGTGAGAGATAGGGAAGAAAGAAAAGGAAAGCAGGGAAGAAATGGAGGCAGGGAGAGAAGAAGAAAAGAAGAGAAGGAAAGAGGAAGGGAGAAGTGAAAGAAAGAAAGAATGGGGACGAGGATAGAGAGGGTGAGATGCAGACATGAGGTAGGGTTGAAGAAGAGGGAGAGAGAAAAGAGGAAGAGTGAGAGGTGGAAAGAATAAAGAAAAAAAGATGACAGATTAGGAAGGACAGGGAGAGAAGGTAGAGAAAAGAGGAAGGAAAGGAGGAAAGATGAAAAGGAAGGAAGGAAGGAAAAAAGGAAAAAAGAAGGAAGGAGAGAGAATAAGGGATGGATGGAGAATGGGAGAGAGAGTAGAGAAATAAATAATGTTAGGAAAGAAAGGGGTTGGGGAAGGAGGGATGGAAGGAAAAAAGAAAAGAGAGGAAAGTGGGAATGAGTGTTGGTGACAAGAAGGGAAACGGAAGACAATGGGGGGGGGGAGTAGGAGCAGAGAGAGAGAGAGAGAGAGAGAGAGAGAACAAATGGAGGAAGGGGAGGAAAAAAGGGAAGAAAGACATGGAGGAGAAGTTAGGAAATGAGGGAAGAAGAAAAGGAGGGAGGAGTGGCAGAAAAGAGGGCGAGATGATCAGAGGCTGGAAAAGATAAAAAAGAGAGGGGAGGAAGAGGAGTAAAGAAAATAGGAAGAGAAGGAATGGCGGAGAAGAAGGATAGTTGGTAGGGAGATGGTGGGGAAGGAAAGAGGGAGTTTGAGAAGTGGAAGCAGGAAGAAAAAATGAAAGGGTGGAAAGGAATGGAATGGAAGAGGGTGATGTGAGAAGACTTGGTGGAAGGAGAATTGACGGGAAGAAAGTTAAAAAGGAATAGGAAGAAAGAAGACAGAGAAAGAATGATGAGAAGAGAGAAGAAACGAGGAAGGGACGGTAGAGGATGGAAGGAAAATAAGAAAAAGAAGAGGATTGGACAGGAAGTAAGCAAGGGAGGAGGGGAGCAATGAAGGAAGAGGAGAAGAAATGAAGGAAATAAAAGAAACTGTGGGGAGGTAGGAAAAGAGATGAAACTACGGAAGAAGAAATATTTCGAAAGGGAGGAAAGAAACGAAAAAGTGGAAGGAGAGAGAATGATGCCCGGAAGGAAGGGAGGAGAAGGGAAGGTAGAATGAGAGGGAGGATGAGATATGAAGTAGATGAACTAAAAAAGAAAAACTGAAGAGAGCGAAGACAAAATAAAATAATAAAGAGAGAGTAGAAAAGAGAGGAAGAAAAGAGAGAGATGGAGGAGGAAAATGGTAAAGGAAATGAAACAGGGAGAAGTGAAAGTGAGATATGGATGAAAGAAGAAAGGTATGGAAGTTTGAAAACTGAGGAAGATGGAAAACTCACGAAAACGGAGAGAGAGAGGGAGAGAGAGAGAGAGAGAGAGAGGAAGAGCGATGAGTTAAGAAAAGAAGGGAACGGAACATGAAGAAGCGAATTAAATGGAGAAAGATGAAGAGGAGAAAAAAAATGGTGGAGAGGAAGAACAGGAAAGATTCAAGAGAGAGAGAGAGAGAGAGAGAGAGAGAGAGAGAGAGAGAGACAGAGAGAGAGAGAGAGAGAGACAGAGAGACAGAGAGAGAGATGAAGGAAATAAGATGAAGAAACACAAAGGAAGGGATAGGGGAGAAATGGTAAGAAATTGAGTTTGGGAAGAAGTTGGAGGATACAAAGGGAGGGATGAAGAAGGGGATGAAAGGAAATAGAGCAAGAAAGATGAAAGGAAGAAAGATAAACTGGAAGAAAAGCTGCGAAAATGAACGAATGGATGAGGGACAAGGAGACATGATGTAACTGGAGAAGGAAGACCAAAAGGATAAGGGGGACTGTTGAGGAAGAAAAAGGACATGAAAGGAAGGCAGGGGGAATGGAGAAGGTGTGAGATGAAGGAAGGAAGAAAGGAAAGAAAGAAGAAAGGAAAGAAGGAAGAAAGGAAAGAAGGAAGAAAGGAAAAGGAGGAGGGGAAGAAAGTGGCAAATGGGAGTAAAGGACAATGTGGGAAAAAGAAGGAAGAAAGAAAGGAAAGAAAGAAGAAGGGAAAAGGAGGGAGGAAAGAGGATGGAAAATGGGAAGGAAAGGAAAAAAGATGAAAGAAGGGAAGTAGCAATGTGATGATGAAGGAAGGGAAAAACAAGAATGGACGATGTAATGGAGGAGAAGCAGAGAATGATATGGGAAGGGAGGGAGGGAGGGAGAGAGTATGGAAGAAAGGAAGGAGAGAAGGAGGGAACGAGGAAAAGGTCAGAAGAAAAAAAAAAAAAGGAAAAATGATATAAGGATTGGTACGATTAGAGTGATACGGGAGGAGGGGAAAAAGAAAAGGTTGGAAGAAGGAATGAAAAAAGACTGAAGAAGGATGTGAGAAAGGGAGGAGGGAGGGAGGGAAAAAGGGAAGGGATGGCTAAGGCAAGCGGAGAAATTAAGTGGAGCAGAGAGAGAGAGAGAGAGAGACCTTGTTCAGGCCCTTGGATATTCTTTATTGAAGTGGAAAATGTGAAACAGTTATGCCAGAAACGTAAGTTGTTGCAAGAGAGGGGAGGGGGGTTGGGGAGGGGAATATAAGTAGACGCACAGCTGAGAGAGGGAGAGAGAGAGAGAGAGAGAGAGAGAGAGAGAGAGTGTGTGTGTGTGTGTGTGTGTGTGTGTGTGTGTGTGTGTGTGTGTGTGTGTGTGTGTGTGCTTACGCGTGCGCTTGCTTGTCTTGTGTACGTGCGTGTTCGTGTGTGTGCAAGCATGTGTGCGTCCGTGCGTGCGTGCATGATGCTTGCGTGTTTGTAATTTAACTTCTTTGTTTTAATATGTGGGCTATAAGAACAGAAAAGCTCTTAGGTGGAGAGGTATATGAGAGAGGGGGAGGGGGTGAGTTAGAGGGCTGCTAGATGGCAGAGGACAGCGTGACATGGAGGCGATTCGTTTGTGGCCACCCCTTAAGGGAGTTAGACGTCTGTAGAGAGAAATAGACAGGCAGACAGGTAGGAAGAGAAATATATATAAGCTAAACCATGAAACGTGAACTGTTCTGGGATGGTATTGTGTGCATCACAACCTTTTCGGTTATTGCTTTAATTTTCACTTATAATTGATAATATTAACCTCTTCAGTACAGTGACCATTATCCACTCTTCCTGACTGTTTTTATCTAGTAGTACATTTAGTAGTAATAGTAGTAGAGGAGACTTTGAGACCTGGAGGGGTTTTAAATACTAACGTTCATTGACTGCACAATTCTTGGTCCCGTCGTGGTTGAGCAATATCGTCTGGTGATAGCAACAGTATAATGTGTGACGTCCTCGGACGGAAGGTATTGATCAGAATTGTAAAAATGTGATCCTTCCCGTGAAATGTGGACTGTTAAGAAAAGGACACTGCGCTTTTCCTCCTCCTCGTTGTTGTTGTGGTTTTTTTTCCATTACTGTTAACTTCTTCAGTACGGTGATGTTTTTTATTTATTCTTCCTTCCGCCAGACGATTTTTATCTCTTCATTAAATCTTAACTGTGCTGAGAAGGATACTAGAAGCCGGGAAAATTGAATATATTTCTTAAAAACATAAAAAAGTAATTGCTTGTAAGACAGTTCATCAGAATACTAGCATCATTCGTATACCATCATCAGTTATCCATAAGGCCTCTTAACTCCCTTCACTAAAATAACGCCATTTTTATTCTATTCCTTTTAACACCAGACGATCTTACTCAGTCAGCAAGGGACAACTTGGACTTCTAGGGTTTGAAACTATCTCAGCAAATCCACAGTGTCTAAACAGGCCTTCGTTCCTTCGTAAATTGTGCAAAATCGTCTGGGGGTGATCACACTAAATATAGAAAAACCATAGTAGCACTTATGGGATCGAGAAAGCAAGATGGAGTGAGTAGATTGAGGGATGAGTGTCATGTGTGCAGTGATTTATATATGTTCTGTCAGGTGGGGGATGGAATGTTATCACTCAGCAAAGTAGAACATATTTTGGGAGGCTGTTATACCACTCACAGTTGTTTATGTGAGATCTGGGTAAATTAGCATATGGTGAAAGTGGAATATTTTCCTGAACTTTTCAACATTACTGAGAGCGAGAGTTACTGGGTTTTATTCTCTCTCTCTCTTTCTCTGTATATATATATATATATATATATATATATATATATATATATATATATATATATATATATATATATATATATATATATATCCGTCAGTCTGTATATCTGTTATTATCACCTTTTCATCTTCTCATTATCACCATCACGTTGCTTATTATGTTCTCAAACTTCCATAAGTAGAGAGTAAGTCCTTTTAATATTAAGACGGGACCTCCAACAAACCACCACTGTGCCTGTGTGTTCTGTGTATCTGTGTATCTACCTCACTTTATCCTCCACTTCATCATCATTATCATTACACTACCTCCATCACCAACATTCTCTCCTCCCTCCCTTCTCCTCTCCTCCACTCATCATACCCCTGCCTTCTCCTCTTCCTTTTTCCCATCTACCCTCATTCTTTTATCTCCACTGCCCCTTCCCTTATCTTTCCCCCTTCCTCCAGCCTAAACGTCTTACCTCATCCCTCATCCACTCTTCCCCCACATCATCTCCTCTTCCTCCTCATCCCCTGCTCTTCCTCTTCGTCCCCTCCTTTTCCCTCTCCTCCTTCCTCTTCATCCCCTCCTTTTCCCTCTCCTCCTCCCTCTTCCCCCTCCCCTTTCCTCTTCCCCCTCCCTTCCCCACCCTCGTCCTTATCCTCCTCCTCTCTTCATCATCTCTCCTGTTCTTCCTCCCTTCCTTTCCCTCTCCTCCCCCTCTGTTTCCCCCTTCTGTCCGTTTTCCCTCTGCCCCCTTTTTTCCCCATCACCCCTGTCTCATCCCCCACATCCGTCCCTCTTCCCAGTCCTCCACCCCATCTAGTTCCCTCTTCTTTCCACATCCATTCTTCATCCATACCATTTTCACCCACTCCTTTTTCCATCTCTTCTCTCCTACCCTCCTCTCCCATCATTCATGCTTCCCCTCTTTCTTCCCCTTCCCACCACCTCCCCCTCCCCCTTCCTCCCCTCGCCTTCTTCAAACCTCCTCCCTCTCACTTTCCCCCCTCCTTCCCCCCCCTCTTGGTACCTCCAGTCCCTCCCCCGCCCCTCTCATCACCCAGCCTCCTTCATTTGCAAGATGTGAGGAAAGATCTTGGCTCTAATGAAGGGAGAGACAATGAAGAGGAAATGGAGAGAGAGAGAGAGAGAGAGAGAGAGAGAGGGGGGGGAGAAGGGGGGAAGGGAGGGAGAAAGCTTTATACACAAGAAGGTGAGTAAGCAAGACAATGAGCGAGACACATTAGTCAGAACAGCAAGGGAGAAAGAGAGAGAGAGAGAGAGAGGGGGGGGAGGGAGTGATGGAGAAAGTTCAAGGAATTATGTGAGAAAATTTGAAACAGCATTAATTTAGCACTAAAAGATGGAGGGTCTTGCAATATGTGTGTGTGTGTGTGTGTGTGTGTGTGTGTGTGTGTGTGTGTGTGTGTGTGCTTTAGTGGGTTAAGACACTCCAGCCAGATATATTCAATAAGGATTTAAAGTCAAGGATGAGTTGAAGTTCATTTTTCACGTAATGCCGTTCAGGGAGCGCGACTGGTTTCTCTGGAATAAGTAGCCTAGCCCAGGGCCCCCACTCTCCTGATAAGACAATAAAATGTGCAATAATAGATGGATGGATGGAAGATTATGTAGAGAGAGATAGACTGAAAGCAGAAGCAAGGTTGAAGTAATTAAGAAAAAGAGAGAAAATGTGAAAGAAAGAGAGAAAACAAGTAAGGAGGGTCATTAGTCTAAAATGAGAGGAAGGGGAAGAAAGTGAGAGAGGGAGGAGTAGAGACCCATTAACCGCAGTAAAAAAATCAACACAGTAAATCTCAGACTACCAGAGAGAGAGAGAGAGAGAGAGAGAGGCATTATCCACAAGAAGGTGAGTGGGGAAGACAAAGAGAGCGAGAGAGACATAAGTCATAGTTACAAGAAAGAGAACAGAACTCGCATTAGAGAGAGAGAGAGAACAGAACCCGCAATAGAGACAGACAGACAAACAGACAGATCTCGCATTAGAGACAGACAGACATCTCGCATTAGACAGACAGACAGACAGACAGATCATGCATTAGACACACACACACACACACACACACACACACACACACACACACACACACACACACACACACACACACACACACGGCTGCGATGTGTGCCTCGTTTTTCCCAGGCTGCTCCTCATTTCTGTGTTAAATTTACAGTGCCAGCTTTCATTAAGGCCGCCTCTGTCTAATCCACGACACCCACACCCGCTAACGACCAGGGCTTTAGGGGGTTTCAGGGGGTTTTAAGGGGGTTTAGGAGGTTTCAGGGGGTCTAGGTGGGTTTGAAGTTTTCATTGATGTTGAAGGTTTAGTGGGGTTTCATGGGATTTCAGGGGTTTCAGGGGTTTGAGGTTTTCAGAGGGTTTTGTAGATTTTCAGAGGTTTCAGTTGGTTTCATAGGGATTCACGGAGTTTGGGTGATTTGAGGTTTTCATAGGGTGTTTGGGATTTACAGAGGCTTAATGGGATTTCAGGGGTTTCAGGGGGTTCAGGTTTTCAGGGGATTTTGTGGGTTTAGAGAGGTTTGTGGAATTTCAGGGGGGGTTCAGGTTTTCTTGGGAGATTGTGGGTGTTCAGGGGGTTTCGTTAGATTTCAGAGGATTCCAATTGGTTTCATCATGAGTGTCGTTCTCTAATATTTACCAGCCTCACTAGCGAAAGAGGTTTTCAGGTAGTTTCAACGTGGACTGCAGGCTGAAGTTGCCCTTCTCGTCCAACATATTATACTCCTTTCGGGGGATAGGAAGGGAGATAAGAGGCGTTTGTATAACCGGACAGTGGACTCGTCTAGTCATATCGGTGCCACCACGTGAAGGCGCCTTTTCCAGATGCGTCAGAGACATTATTTGTAGTCCATAATCTGTGCCAAACGAAGGAGGTGTGGGTGTCCATGATACCCTCAGAGTTACAAGGCCACATCAACCAACCGTTGGCTTTTGTGGGAAGAGTGGCTGAGTGATGGACTGAATAGTTTGTAGACTATAATTTCTGTCTTTCTAGGACAACTTAGGATATGGCATGGTTGGTTGCCGAGATGCTTTAGAGAGAGAGAGAGAGAGAAAGAAAGAGAGAGAGAGAGAGAGAGAGAGAGAGAGAGAGAGAGACTTATTACAAACTCTGACACACACCAAACCAGCCGTTGCAACATTTCCAGAGTTGTTCCAGCCATGAGAGGATTAATGATGACAGTATTAACACTCAGGCGCCTGTGACCAACGTAGCTGATTAAAATGATATAAAATCGTTTGACATTAACTGGAACGGAATACTAGTGTTGATCCGACCTTGACGTGGCTGACGATAAGAGAGAGAGAGAGAGAGAGAGAGAGAGAGAGAGAGAGGGAGGAAGGTCAAAAAATATAAGGTTGGGAGCGATCACTGAAAATATATTATACTGTACTTGCAGACGAACGCATTTCTGAATTTCATTGTTGAAGGAGACGAATATCGTGGGTGAATTTTTGTCTCCAATCGGTCTCGGTCCCGGGGCTATGTCTGGTAATTTCATGCCCAGTTCGCTACTCCGCTTGATTTCGGCCCTTGAAGGCAGTCAGATATCCTGACATAATTTGACTTTCTCGGCTCCCTTGCAAGCGATTCCTTGGGCCGAATTGATCTTGGGAGCCGGGGTTGGTATTTATCAAGGATCTGAACTAATAACAAGTCTTGATGGCAGTTTAATTTTATGAGTAACCGGTTTGTTTTTCTTTTCATTTTTCAATTTAATATTCACTCTAGTTTCATTGTGCAATGTATGGCAGCTTTATGAGTAAAGGCGAAAGCACAGACAACACTCCTTAGACTTAGACTCAAGAACGTTTGTAAATGCAGCACCGAACCTTTTATCCGCCTGGTATGTCGGGATGTGGAATGAAGCCGAACTGACCAGCGTCCTTTCCTACAGTTCCCTTTTCCTGTAGTTCCACAGTTATTGCTTTGTAGTGATGGTGGTGTTTTTTGGTCAGTGATGGTGATGTTTTATTGTTAGTGATGGTGATGTTTTATTGTTAGTGATGGTGATGTTTTATTGTTAGTGATGGTGATGTTTTATTGTTAGTGATGGTGATGTTTTATTGTTAGTTATGGTGATGTTTTATTGTTATTATGGTGATGTTTTATTGTTAGTGATGGTGATGTTTTATTGTTAGTGATGGTGATGTTTTATTGTTAGTGATGGTGATGTTTTATTGTTAGTGATGGTGATGTTTTATTGTTAGTGATGGTGATGTTTTATTGTTAGTTATGGTGATGTTTTATTGTTAGTGATGGTGATGTTTTATTGTTAGTGATGGTGATGTTTTATTGTTAGTGATGGTGATGTTTTATTGTTAGTGATGGTGATGTTTTATTGTTAGTTATGGTGATGTTTTATTGTTATAGGTACTCTCGATTTATGTCTGATTAAGAAGCCTAGCCCAGGGCACCTACTCCTCACCCTGCCCATGGGTGGGAAAGGAGGTCCGGATGATGATGATGATGATGATAATGATGATGATGATGATTGTTATTATTATTATTATTATTATTATTATTGCTCTTGTTCTTAACATTTATAGTTTCGATGTTACTTATATTTTCGTTGTTTTCATAAATATTGCATGTGTTGCCATTATTATCATTATTATCATCATCATCACCATCATCATCATCATCAACACTGTAATCATGCCGTTTTAGTCCTGGTCGTGGTCGTCGTCGTCGCCAGTTACTATTATTATTATTATTATTATTATTATTATTATATTGTAGTTATTTCTCTTCGTGTGTTGGATTAAAGTTTCATGGATACTACTATCACTTTTTTTTTTTTTTTTTTTTTTTTTGCGATAACTAGGTCTTGTGTTGTTGTCAGTGTCTTTGTTATTATTATCATTATTATCATTCCTGGCACCGTTATGAGCACTGGATTCCATACTGAGAAGGCTGATTGAATGATATAGGAAAGAATTAAGATGCATGCAGTTTTGAAGAAGAAGAAAAAAAAAGGAGGAGGAGGAGGACGAGGAAGAGGAGGACGAGGAGGAGGAGGAGGAGAAAGTGAAGGAGGCGGAGGAGGAGGAGGAGAAAGAAAGAGGAGAAATTTGTAAATGAAAAGCAAGAAAGAAAATTAAATAATGCACATGAGTCAAATAAAACCAGCACTACTGACTAAAATTTATGAAGGATATAATAATGAAGGAAGGAGAGAGAGAAAAGGAATCCGAAGAGAAATAAGAATAGAGATAATTAAATATGGAAATAAGAAACACGAGACGATGACAAGATTATGCGAGGAGGAGGAGGAGGAAAGACAGACCACAATGAAGACACATATGTACAAGACAGAGAGAGAGAGAGAGAGAGAGAGATGAATGTATTATGCAGAGGATGAAGCAAGGAGTCAGAGAATTACGGTGGAAAAAGAGAGTAAAACGTGAATACAGTAGGAAAGGAATGGAAAATAGGCGAAACATAATAGAATGCAAGGATAAAGAAGAGAAAGAAGAGGAGACCATTATGACACTGACCGAAAAACAAAGATGAAAAAGAAACAAAGAGAGATGATGATAATGCTGCTGCAAGTAGTTTCTGATAAGAGAGAGAGAGAGAGAGAGAGAGAGAGAGAGAGAAAAAACGAGAATATTATGCGGAGGGAAAATTAAGAGAACAAGGACGAGAGAGGCAAATCAAGACATATTGCTCCACGTATCCGGGAGATTTGTGTGTGTGTGTGTGTGTGTGTGTGTGTGTGTGTGTGTGTGTGTGTGTGTGTGTGTGTGTGTGTGTGAGAAAGAGAGAGAGAGAGGAAGAATATATTGTTATGAATGAGACAGTGTGTGAGTGAATGAATGTGCAACTGAGAAAGTAGGCTATGTGAGCCTGTAGATGTGATGCATGTTTGTGCGTGTAGAAGCAACAGAAAGAAAAGAGTTAATAGGAGAAAAAAGAAAGAAATCAATAAAATAAAGGAAGAGGGAAGTGACAGGAAGAAAAAAGTCTTATCTCTCCCGCAGCAAAGGTTTCATATATCACTTTTCTCGTTAATATAGAAACTTTTACGTGCATATAACTCTCTCATTCTCCTGTGTGTTATTTGTCATTCTTATTGTAGACATAGTTTGATATATTTTCCGAGAGATGGTCTGTAATCTGTACTGCAAAATTCAGGCGTATAAAATAATTCCCAGCCATGGAGAAATACGTCCAGCCTACCCAAGGGAGCCATTTTTGTTTTGTTGCTACTATATAGACTCATTTATTCAACTTATAAGAGTGCCTTGATCGTAAAGTTTTTCAGTGGAGGTTATATCGAACCCCTCCAGTTGCTAGAGTATCGCTTGAATTGTACTAAATCTTAGAGAAACAGCAAGAATGATGTACTGCTGACTCCATCCAGCTAAAAGGGATAAATGGCATGGCTGGTGGTGCCTTCTTCCTGCCAGTTATTATACATTTGTCAGCCTTTGTTTCCTCTTTTCAGGCGCTTGTTCGGCGGGTGATAGTTCATAGCACCATTTGAACTCTCCACGAGGCAGGAGGAATGCTCTGGTAAGTTGAACGATTATCTTGGTTTCCGTCTGTAAATACTGTAACCCTCTGACAACTGCTGTCGGTGTCCAGACTTGTTATTTTTTGCTAAGCACTTATATGCCTTGATGTGTTCTGCTTATTAGTAGTTGCGCTAAACAGATCAGCATCTAAGTCGACAAATTTTTTCAAGTGTGGGGTTGTGGGGTGGGTGGGCTGTGTGATGATGCATAAATTTTGCAAACCTCGCCTGTCTCCACTTCAGTACCGCACTCCCACGCCACCATCACCCCTTCAGTATTGGGTCTTAATTTATTGGCTTATTCTTGCTACTTCCAGACGAGTTTATTGAGTTTTGGGGTAACATAGTGAAGAAGTAAATGAGAAGGGAAAAGAAAATATCCAACTTCTTGTAGTCGGATAATCTCATATCCATCATCATCCAATCCTGCATTGCCCCATGAGGGGCGTAGGAACCCGGGGCTAGGCAGTTGGTCCCGACATTTAAGATGAGAGTGACCAACCTCACTCATCCCTTAGTGGCATTACATGAGCAATCAACCCCAACCACCCCTTGGATATAAGCCTTCTCTTATAAAGTGAATAAATCGTCTGGAGATAGTAAGAATGTAATTTAGTTGTAGTTGCAACCCCAGGCTTATCTGAAACGTGGACCCAGTAGCCTGCTGGCTAAAGTTTCTCTTATCATATGTCCACCAACCCCCTGTCTGGGAAGAGGGAGGGAGTTGAAGGACGTTTGCATCAGGCAGAGGAATTGCTCAGCCATGTCGGTGCTACCACGTGAAGGTATCCTTCCAGCAGGAATGATGAAATAGATAACACGTCATTGGATTGAAGGAGTTAAAGCTCGACTGTGCTCATAATGCCAGACAGATGCTCCAGTTTCCTGAAAAATTACCGTAATTATTTTTGCCTGCCTTGACATTATACGAGTGTGTGAGCGAGGTTGAGTCATTAGCGAGAAAAAAGCTGATGTGACTGATACAGCAGCAGCCCAACACGTGTCACCCACACCTGCACCACGTCACATCAGTGCTCACGTCACACCAACACAAACATACAAACATCAGCTTTAAAATTATATCCTGAATAAAAGTGTATGTTGGTGTCAGATATAATACGGCATCAGTATCGCGTCATAGAATGTGGTAGGGTGGTAAGTAGTGCGCCCACCATCCGCTCATTGGATGTAATGCTATCTTCATGAGACTGTATACTGAGTAACAAGTCAGGTGTTTCCCGTACTCCATAAAACCTTGTACTACCTTGGACGGTAACTACAACCACTGAATGAACACCGGGTGGTTTATATATATGGTAAAGTCGCTCTATCCAGATATTGGTCATAAGGACTAGATTCTAAGGGATGGCCGAGGTTAATCGATCACACTCAGGGGGAGTGTAACTAATCACTTTTACCTTCAGCTTATACACTGTACAGTTAGCCCCGGGGTCGGCCCTTATATCAGGGTAAGTACAGGACTGTAATTACATTTAGATGTTCGGCCACGTAAAGAGAATGGAGAGTGAGAAACTGACTGGAGGCGTGAATGAGAATGAGATAGTTGGGAGGAGAAGGAAACCGTGAACGTTATATAATGTCGCCAGATTAGGTGAAGGAGGGTGGTGTGTCATGGGAAAAAGGAGTCGTTACAGAACAGGAATGAAGACGCTTGGAGATTTAGTTGTCGGAGCCATTTCTTACAGGATGCAGCTTCAGGCGGTATATACAGTACAGACAGACCGAGAAGCAATGCAGATCTGGGTTCACGATCACTGAAGTCCCTCCGCCATGTCGTTGACCTCTTAACCCATCAGCAAGAGTCAAATATCAGTCTAGTGTTCGCCAGTTATATTTTCCATTTCCTCTCCCTCGACCTAACGTTCTATCCAATCATTTCAGCAATATTGTCAGCTCGTTCTAAGTCGTATATTGTCCGAGTATGTGTGTTAGGTATTTGTGTGGTTGTGCGCTTGCGTTATTGGTAGTGAGTGTGCGTGGGGAGTTCGGGGTGTGTTTGCGCACACATGTTTGTGCATGTATGTGTGATTGCTCGTGTTGGGGGGGAAGAGAGAGAGAGAGAGAGAGAGAGAGAGAGAGAGAGTATTCAATGTAGCCAGTAAAATTTAGGCTGCTTGAAATAGTTAGCTTTTGTAAATGAGATAATAAACGTTGTAATCATGGTGAGACTGAGTGAGAGGCAAGGAGTGTGCCTGTGAGTGACTGAGAAAGAAAATCAAAATTGAATATAACACCAAACCATTAGCAGAGAGAGAGAGAGAGAGAGAGAGAGAGAGAGAGTCCCCATAAGTGTAGAGTCCCCCTTCTCATAAATCATCCACCGCAGGACAAGCAATTAGACGGGATTAATGGGTGTTTTATCTGGCACCCAACCCCTGCTAACAAATTGATAAAGACCCAACCCACGGATTTATCGGTGCGGACACTGCCTTTAGGGAGGGGCTGAGGAAGAGGGAGAATGGAAGAAAATAAAAGGGCCTGTGAGTAATACAGAAAGGGTAAAGGAGAACTATATACAGAAAGAAGGTTGGCATATAGAGGGAAAAGAAGGAGCCAGTAGGAGGTGTCATGAGAAGCTCCGGCATGGATATAGTGTACCGTGTGTAGGAGAGACTCATAGAAAGTGGTCTTGTTATGACGCTTACAGATATCAGTAGATTACATCCAATACAGACAGAACCCCGCAACTTGGATAATAATCATAGGTAACCCCTTTGAGCTTCCGTCACGTTTGATTAATATCTTCCTTCATGGGACAGAATTCTTGGCGGAAAGGAACACTACTTCCAGCACTGCCCTCAGAAAAAAAAATAAAATAAAAGTGTAAGTTGAACAAAGCCAACCAGAAACACTATGGAGGCTGTTTCACAGGTCTCAGCCACCCTGCACTGAGGAAGAAGCACACCAAGCATCCCTACCTGCAAATTGCTTTCAGCCACACAGTTGTGAGAATAACCCGTCGCGAAATACCATTATCAACAGACAGCTGTGTCACCCCAAGGGAACAGGCCACCGAACGCCTCAAAGAGCCACACCCTTGTCTTTGTCATTCTTGCCTTTGCCATCTTTTTCGTCATCGAACTCCTCATTCAAAGAATCTTTAACCTCCTAGACTCCTCCCTCTTCGCTTGAAATATCTAGGTAACAGCCAGGGCACCTCTACACAGTGATAGAGATCTTATGGTCTCTAATCCATAAGTGGGATCTCCGTCCGGAAAAACAGGCATGGTGCATCCTTCCAGAGGCTACAGGTAACGCAGCGAACACCAACAGGAGGAAAACGTCGTTGGAAGAGTTGCCACCCATACACCAGGGCATCAGACATTCTGTACATACTGTGCAGTAGTTGAGATTAACTCCCTCAGTATTATAATTTCGTTTCAATCTAACATATATATTGTGTAATATGACTGTTCTTTAAATCACATGCACGTCATCTGTTTTCTCATTCCAGTAACATGTACATATTCCAGTTAGTTTGTAACTTGCAAGTTTTATATAACAATAGATAATTGAGTTTAGTCATCAGTAGTTATCTGTACTTCCTAATTTGATTACGTTATGAAGCTTGCGTAATTCGTGTATAATGTTAGGGTGTATGCATAGTGTCACTAGCTGCATGTTTGTCAGTAATTATTAACTACTTGAACACACGTTTCAGCTGAAATGGTGTAAATATGCTCGTATTTTAGGATCAAAGAAAAGTTGGGAAAGAGATTCATGGAAGACAGAGGAAGGAAGCATGAACACTCGGAAGGGGGAGGATAGAAACAGAAGAAATCCATAAGGAGGCCGAGAAAAATGTAGAAGACTTAAAGAAGGCTGGAATGAATTTATTAGCGGAGACACCGGCTGCGCGAGAGAGCCGTAGAAAAGAGATATACGAGTAAGGAGGTTACTTAAAACCAGCTATTGGCCTTACTTAAAGCGTACAGAAGGAAGGCGTCAGGTGGAGAGAGACATGAACAGGAAGAGTGTAGACATAAAGGAAGAGCCTAGATACTGAAGGGAATTATAAGGAAAAATAAACACCGAAAGGAACAATGAAGATGAGAGATGGTGAGAAAGAAAACAGTGAAGGCACCATAAATACGGGAATAACATTAAGAATCAAAGAACGGCATCATAAAATATGGTAGAAATAGAACATTTAAACCAAATAACGGCACCACAGAATACCATAGGAAGGCACCATAGACAGCCGAAGAAACACCATCACCAGTAAAGATGAAAGTACCGAAAATAGTAGTGGAAAGTGGCCGAAGAAAAATGAATCATAAAGAGGAAACGAAAGGAGGAGGAACGAGCCACAAATAGAGATCATAGAGGACCCGAAAACAAAAGAGAAAGCTGAGAAAGTAGGACTGTTATTGAAAAGGATCACAGAGAAGGCTTTGATGGAGAGGGCGGGGGGAGATGATAACGTTGAAAATACACACACTGGTAAGGAGGTGAGAGGGGGAGAAGAGGGAGGAGCAGAGAAAGGGATAGTCTTCAGGGGCGGTGATGATGGAAGGGGTTAAAGGGAAGGGACTTGCCATGAGGGGAGAAATGAAAAGAGATGAAAGGCGTTGATTACCTGAAGGAGATACCCTGGATACTGAATTATTAACATTTAAATTACTTTTCACGGAGCATAATTGCCAGGTACAGTCTTCCACAACAGTCATATTACCAATCCTGGCTTCCATTTTCACCCCCAAACACCTGTTCTACCTCACCCTCTAACCCTCACTTACCCATTCTCTCTCTCTGTGTGTGTGTGTGTGTGTGTGTGTGTGTGTGTGTGTGTGTGTGTGTGTGTGTGTGTGAAATTATTTGACCTACTGTGACGGGGTTGAGGGCTGACTGAGACCTACGACATGATTTCTGCGGATGACTGTACTTGATGTAATATTTATATACATGTTCGATTAGTTACTTTACATAGTAGGGGTTTTGAAGTGGTGAAGTAATGAGTTGTTTAAGTATGGCAGATTAATTTATCAAGATATCTTAAGGTTTTGACGGTGTAAAGACCGCTGGTCACATTAGCACAATGGACATTTAAGGCTATACCGTATTAAATCCTCCAGTTCGAATAGGCTCTCGAAAGATGAATTTAATTGTTAAAAAATAGTAAGAATAAGTATGGTCCCGAGGATAAACTGGTTTATTATTGGTCACAACTCCATCATTAAGAACTCTACATTCTCTGGAGTTCTTACTGATATTGTAGATATTATTTCTTTCGGGGCAAGGGGGGGGGGGGATCTAGAAGGCTGGCATTCCAAGACCGTTCAAGATAGAGACTTGAAATTTTCGGAAGTGATTTATCATTGTTGCAGGGTTCTTTTGAGACTCTTTTTTCCAAGCATTAGCGCCCTCTGTTATTTTTTCAAGTTTCGCTTTCATGCGCATCAAAAACTACTGAATCGATTGCTTTGCAAATATTGCAGTATGTAATTGTCATCATATACTAGTGCACCTGGGCATTGATAGTGAGATCCAACAAACACTTTTTGAGATACTGAGGAAAATCAAAATGACCTTTTTATGCCTGAAAGTGCTAAATCGGAAAGTATTAGGTAGATTTTGACCAAGCTCGGTGGAAATGTAGTGGGTCGTGAGTGAACATGATCTGCATAGTTCGAATGACCTTGACCCTGATCTCAAGGTCATAGGTCAAAATCCGTAAAAAAAAATTGAGTCATGCCAATAGTCCGTTAATATTAGGTCTACAATGATAAATGTATTTTCAGAGTCCACTTCTCTTCCCTTCTCACTTACATTCATCCCGCAAACTATTTTCTTTCTTGCCCCTTTCCCTACTTCTCCACTCTCGCTATCACCCTCACACCCCGTGCTACCCTCTTTCCACTCTGTCCGTCACTTCTCACCGTATGATTTTTTTCCCTTCACACTTTCCCATCCTTGCACCCTTTTCTGTGCTTATTTTTTCCTTGCTCGCCTCCCTCAGACCCGTTTCTTCTTTCTCCCCCCTCAAAAAAAAAAAAAAAAAAAAAAATCCATTCCTCCTGTCTTCGCCCTCCTCATCCAAACCCCTATTTTTTCGCCTCTTCCTCCCCGTTTCCCAGTCTCCCATCCCTCTCTCCTCAATACCCACCTTCTTCCTCAAAACACTCCAAGTTTCACCTCCCCTTCTCCTCCCACAAACCCCTTCCCTTTAGTTCTCCCCTATATCTCAGCATCCTGCCATTTTCATTCTTCCTTCTTTCTTCCCCCATACACCATTCTTCCCTTCTCCAACATCCCACTTCTCCTCACCCCCGCTTTCCTCCTCCCTTCATTGCAACTCCTCCTTTCTCCCTCTTTCTCCTCTCAGTCTTCTCTTCTTATCCTCTTTCCTGTTTTTCCTTTTCCACCATGTATCCTCAGATCCATTCTTTTTCTTCTCTCTCTCAGCCTCCCACCTTTACTCCTCTCTCCCCTCTTCTAACATCCTCTTCTTTTTTCTACTCTCTTTGTCCGATAACATCCTCTCTCTCTCTCTCTCTCTCTCTCTCTCTCTCTCTCTCCTCTCCCACCATCCCACCTTCTTTCCCTCTCTTCCTCTCCTCCCTCAGTCCTACTTTCCTGCCCCACTTCCTCTCTCCGCTCCCCCAACATCCCTCCTCCTCCTCCTCCTCCTCCTCAGACCAGTAGTAAATACCCACGCCGGACTCCATAAAGGCAGGATCTAGCCGCCTCGTCTGATGAAACGTTCTTTTAAAATCTCAGGATTAGTGTCTTCATTTAATATCCGGATCCAGCCACACCACACCACTCATTCCCTTAGCCCCCCCTCTTCCCTCCCCCTCCTACTCTTTGCTCTCCTTCCTTCCCCCGTCTTCTCTTCCCTCCTCCTCCTGTCGTCCCCTCTCCTCTTGTCTTCCCGTTTCCTCCTGTCTTCTTCTCTCCTCCTCTCTTTCCCATCCTCCTTTCTTCCCCCTCATCCTCTCTTCCCTCTCCTTTCTCCCCCCCTCCTCTCTTCCTCTTTTATTTTTATCATCATCCTCTCTCCCCTACTTCCTCTCTTCCTTCTCATACTCTCTCCCCTTCTCTTTCTCTCTCGCTTCCTCCTCCCTCGCCTCCTCGTCTCTTTTCCCATCCTTCTCTCTTCACTCTCATCCATTCGTCCCCCTCTTGCTGTCTTCCTTCTCATCCTCTCTTCCCCCTCGTCGTCTCTTCCTTCCTGTCCTCTCTTCCCCCGCATTATCTCTTCCCCTTTCCCTCTCCCCCACCTTTTCTCTTCCCCACTCTTCCTCTTCCTGTTCCTCCTCTCTTCCCGACTCCCCAGCATTCTCCCCCCTCTCCCCCCCCCTCCACATCTCTTATTCCTCATTATTATCAGTTTCATTTGATTAATCTTACGGGATTGGTCTCCGTGTTCCTGTGCTCGGGTTTGATTGGTCCTTGGGTCTGGTGACGTCATAAGCCTTGTCCAATAGCACTGTATTGTTCATCTAAGGCTGCCGATTGGTCCTGGGATGGTGACGTCATAAATCTTGTACAATGGCATTGTGCAATTTTTCTGAGGCTGCCGATTGGTCCTACGGGCTGGTGACGTCAGAAGCTATGTTTAATGACATTTTTCTTTTCTTTTGAGGCTTCTGATTGGTCCTGAGGTGTGGCGACGTCATTACCCTTGTCCAGTGGCACTGTACAAGGTCATCTATAGCTCGGCAACTTTCACTTGGCGGAGATTTTCGTCCTTTTGTAGCATATTTCCCATCTTTCCGGGGTCCCATAAGACAGTACTATGACTCGGCCTCCTTTCCGTAGCATTTTTTCGTGGCTATCCTCGTATTCTTTTTATAATTCAGCGTTTAAAATGGAGGAGGTATTTTTAGGCCAAGTTAAAGCCGAAGGAGTATAGTTTCTTTTCCACCACTGAGCGCTGGGCTTGTTGGTCAAAACGTTGGTGATATATATAGCCTGTGTCCAGTGGCACAAAATTGTTGCCGAGTTGTTTTTGAAAGCAAGTTCATGGTATAATTGAGTAAGAAGTCACGACTACTTTTGAATGTGAAGACTAGTAGTAGTAGTAACAGTAGCTACAACCATAGGCACATCTGAACGTGAGCCCAGTGGACTGCAGGCTGCAGTTGCCCTTTTCTTCCAGTCCACCATCCTCGTTTAGAGGGATAGAGGAGGAGTTGAGGGACATTTTCATAACTGGGTAGTGGACCCGCCTGATTATATCGGTGCCACCAGGTGAAAGTGTCCCTCTCCATTTTCCAATTAAAGATTAAAAGAACGGTATTCTCGTCGAAGGAAGCTCCCAGCACCTCTTCCTTACCAATTTATTTATGCACCTGTTGCGTAATATATCCCAGCATGTTAAGTCTACGTCGTTATTAAAAAGGGTAACTCACAGGAGAATTATAAGGCGTAATATGTAAAATAAAATCGCTAAAGAAGAGGTGGTGGGGAGCCTCCATTGCTAGCGAAAGAGCCTAGGGTTTTTATTGTTACTTGGGATACATTGCACTTAGACGTTATCCCCTTTAATACCAGGACGTGATGTTTGTTATATTCTTGTTGTTGCCTGACGAGTGTATTCAACTTTAAGGTGAAAATTTGGATGGGGCGGCATAGATATGGCCGTAATTAAACACCTCACTGTTAATATCTATCTTGAGTTGCGGTTGAAAGGGTTAAGGATACCATAGTTTTAACCTATTGCTGGTATACTAGGTCGTGGTTGCATGAAATTCCGTGAGTCGTAGTTGAGACAGGGATGAGTCTTCGTGGTTGCTAGACATATCCACGCTCCACCTGACTATGCCTGGCCATTAACTGAGCTGAATGAGGTTAGGGATCTTCATCAACTTAGATTGATGCACTGTATTGGTTTTAGGACTTGGTGACGTTATTTATATTCAGTGACATTGTGTGTCTTCGGAAGTTAAAACAAGATGTGATTGATCGAGGGACTCAGTGACGTCACAGGCCTCGACCAATATTGTTTCGACCATGATACGTGACGATTGATTGTGACGTAATAAGAATACACTAACTGTAACTGATCTAAAATTTTCATACAGTCACAATTCTTAGCCAGCTGAGTAATGACTCTAGGATGACGTCGCCACAGATCATGGCCAGTTTGGAGTAAGTAACGCAGTTTGTCCAGGTATATTGAAATGAACAGATCGTGAATTTGACCTTTTTTTTTTTTTTTTTTTTTTTTTTTTTTCCATAGTGCGAATAGTCTTGCGGGTATCCGGCCTTCGGTTCCTTCTTCCTTGCATTCAAAAAATCTTTGTTAGTTGGGTAGCACATCTTTGTCAGTTGAATACCACCTCATAGCATAATCGAACACCATCTCTTGGTCAGTTAGATGACACCTCATGGCCGAGTGGGTAGCACCCTATGGCCGATTAGAGAGCACCTCTTTGACGATGGGACAGCATCTCTTGGCTGATTGGATAGCACCTCATGGTCTATTGGATAGCATCTTGTTCAGGTGCATGGTACCTCTTGGTCAGTTTCATTTTTGGTTGGATGAACAGCACCTCATGGGCAACATGATAGTACTTCTTGGTCATTTGGGTTGTTACCTGCGGCGATAGCCAGGTCAAGGAGTATGGAGCGTTCTTTTTCTTCTTCTTCTTCTGCCTCTTCTTCTTCTTCTGCTTCTTCTTCTTTTTCTGCTTCTTCTTCTTCTTTTTCTTCTTCTTTTTCTTCTTCTTCTTCTTCGCCGCCGCCGCTTCTGACGGATTTGTTAAAAGGAGGTCTTTAGAGACATAGAAGTGGTACCATATACGGTAATTTGATATGGAGAAATTATATCCGCCTTCAACTGACACCTGAGGTGGCGCCATCTAGCGACAACTTTAGTAAAAGTGCTTGATTTAAGCCTGTTGAGACATAAGAGTGGTCTCATATTAGGTTATTTGACATGGAAAATCCAAATTTGCTGTCAGCTGACGCCTGTGGCGGTGCCATGCAGCAGCAAGTTTCCCCGCAGATCCCAAAGCAGTTCTAATCCCGTTGGATAGCAACTTTTAGCCAGTTAGATTTATGATCAGTTGAGTAACACCTCATGGCTAATCAAATTGGCACCTCTTAGCCAGCAGAATAGTACCTCGTGGCCAACTGAATAGTCCTTGTAAGATGACGTTAAGGTAGAAGACGTGGCTTCACCAGGGGAGACATTTTAGAGGAGCAAATAATATCCAATATTTACATAGAGCCTAAAGAAGATGGTATGGCAAAGTCGATTAGCTGATTTTTCTCCCCCAGTTTTGTGGATCTCGTCACTAATATCCTCCCTGCCGGGGTGATTAGTGTAATGCATTCCTAATGGTGGTGGTGGTATTATGATTATGATTATAATTATCATTATTATTATTATTATTATTATTATTATTATTATTATTATTATTATTCATTCTTACGAAGAAGTAAATTGCTCGTATTCGCTCAATTTCAGAGCTACGGCCATCATACTTGGCCATCTGAGACTCCCAGCTGGCGGCTTCATATGACCCACTATCATCCAGTTCCCAGTACTGGTTTTCCAGTTACATTCAAAAACCTATAAAAATAGTCAATTCGCGAATTCTCAGAAACCGCTAAAGTTACAGTCTTGAAACATTTGTGGGACATAGCCAAGGTCGGGGAGCAGCTCTGAAATGACCATGGGCCCATTTGGGCCAGTAGTTTCTGAGATCGCCTAGGGATCAATGGAAAGTAGTTGGGGGTCATTGCGTGTACAGTTTAAAAAACCAAGATAGTATTAAGCTACAATCACCAAACTTGGTACAGTCGTAGAACGTGATATGCCATGCATGACTACTAAGTATGAATGGCCATGACCAAAATTTGCTTATTTCTTAAGGAACACTACAATATGAAGCCCGTTGAAATCACCAGGTCCAGCGATATGTATTTGGGAAGTAATCGGCTCCTGCAGTCGAACTTAGGAAGAAATTTGATGAACTTGTCATGTGGTGAGTTATTGAAATTGCTAATGGCAATATACGTTTTCTTGTTGTTGTTGTTGTTGTTGTTGTTGTTATTATTATTATTATTATTATTATTATTATTATTATTATTGCTGTTGTCGTTGTTCTTTTCGTTATTTCAGTTATTGTTGGTGCTACTATTAGTTCATTGTTATTGACATTTTTTAATTTACTGTTGATTTTTTGTTGCTGCTGTTATTTTGTAGCACATTAGCGTGATATCCACACTATCTTCGTTTTTGACATTTCCATCAACATTCATATGATTTTTTTAGAATTGTCAACTTCCTGATGAACGTACGTGTTAGCATTCATCATTTATTTTTTTTTCCATTTTAATCAGTCTTCTTTTTTTTCACGTTTTCTATATTTGCTTTTTTCGTAACTCATCTTTGGTTTAATAAGTAGATGTAGGAAAAAAAAGTAATAGAAAGGAATGAGAGAGAGAGAGACAGACAGACAGACAGACAGACAGACAGATAGACAGAGGAGGAAAACACCGAGAGACACATAATGGTTCCAGACAGAGAACTCGAGAAAAAGAGAAAGTGAGTGAGTGAGAAAGAAAGTGAGCTAGTGAGTTAATCTGACACCTAAAGAGATATCTGCGTGAAATGTTTCTTGTTATCTTACCATCTTCAATTTGTTCCGAGCCATCTCAGTCTTTCCTAACTTACTATCCTTCCTCCCACACTCCCCTTCTTTCTTATCGTTCTTTCCCTATTATTTTCATTCTCTCTCTCTCTCTCTCTCTCTCTCTCTCTCTCTCTCTCTCTCTCTCTCTCTCTCTCTCTCTCTCTCTCTCTCTCTCTCTCTCTCTCTCTCTCTCCAGCCATACCGTCTACTGCTCTTTCGTTCCCCTTTTCCATTTACTTTCCGGCCTCTTATCTTCTTTCTTTCATTCTTCTGTTTGTTTTTTATCACTTCTACATTTTCTTCTCTCTCTATTCCCTCTCCCCCTATTCATTTCAGCCATATTTCTTTTCTCCTTTTCATTTCCCCCCTTTCCCCTCCCCTTCCTTCATTCGCCCTCCCCTCCTGCCACATTCCCTTCCTTCCTTCCTTCCTGCCGTCTCTTTCCTTCTTTCCTCTTCCGTCTCCCTGTCTCCCTCCTGCCCTTCCTCGCCCTCCCCTCCACTCCCCCTGCCCTTCCTCGCCCTCCCCTCCACTCCCCCTCTTCCCACATTCTTATCCTACTTCTCCTCCCTCCTTCCCTCCCTCCCTTCCTCCTCCTCGTCCTCGTCCTCCTCCTCCTCCTTGTAACCTGACCCCCTCTTGACTCCTCCCTCCCCTGTGGTTAGTACACTCCACACCCACTCAGGCGCTGTCTCTCTGTCCGTCGATCTGTCTGTCTGTGTGTATAATTATGTACCTGTCTGCCTATTTATATATCTCTACGCCTATATTTATTTGTCTGTCTGTCTGTCTGTCTGTCTCTCTGTCTCTCTCTCTCTCTCTCTCTCTCTCTCTCTCTCTCCTTCTGCTCATCCATCCATCCGTCCATCTATTTATTTTTCTTCCTGTCGTGTGCGTGTGCGTGCGTGCGTGTGTGTGTGTGTGTGTGTGTGTGTGTGTGTGTGTGTGTGTGTGTGTGTGTGTGTGTGTTTACCTCCTCGAGCCTAAGTACTAGGAAGGTCACACAGGTATCGTCTTTCCTCATTCCCCCTCCTCCTCCCTCCCCCATACCTTCACTTTTCCTCTATTTTCCCTCCCTCCCCCAGTGGTCTTCTCCCCATGCCACCTTCCCCAAACCCCCACTGGCCATTTTTTCCTTCGATTTTTCCCCCTTATTTCCCATCCTACAAGTTTCCCACCTACCATTTTCCCACATGCCCCCACCCCCTCCCTTTTCCTCCCTCTTCTTCCCTTTCCTCCCTTCATTCTGTCCCCATCGATACCCCATTCAAACCGGCTTATCCATATTTTTCTCTCCTCCCAGACTCCTTCATCCTTTATTCCCATCCTTGCTCTATCTCACTCCCTCCCCTCTCCTTCCACACTCTTACTTTTCCTCCATTTCCTTTACTTTCTTCCTTGTCTCCCTCCACCGTAACTCTTCCTCTGAGTAACTAACCATTCTTTCTCTCCTTTATTCCCCTATCCTCCCACTCCTCCACGTCTCTTCCGTCTTCTCTCCCACTCCTTCCACACCCCTACTTTCCCCCCAGTATCTTTCCTACATCCTCATCTTACCTCCATCATTATCCCTACCTTGAGTAACCAACACACCAATATAACCTCTTCACTTTTTCTCTCCTGTCCTTTCCTTCCCTCACTTCCCCTCTCCAGCCTCCTTTAACTCTCCCTCCATCCCTACTCTCCCTCCAGTTTCTTTCCCCTCCCCTCATCTCCCTCCACCCTTGAGCAACCAACCTCTTTTTCTCTCACTCAAACCCTCACTCATTTTTCTCTCCAGTTTCCCCCTCCCTTTCTTCCCTCGCGTCCCCACGCTCTTACTTTTCCTCCACCTTCTTTCCCTTCCCCTCATCTGCATTCCTCGTTACCCCTCCCTTGAGTAACCAGCCACTCTTTCTCTCCAGCTAGACACCCTCGCCTTTTCTTCCTCCCCTCTCTCCACTTTTTTTCCTCCCTCTCCTTCGACACCCCTACTTTTCCTCCACTCTCTTTCCCTCCCCCTCATCTTCCTCCATCATTACCCCTCCCTTGAGTAACCAGCCACTCTTCATCTGTCCTCTCTCAAAACTCCTCCAGGAAAAATGCCTTAACCTTTTGCCCTAGTCTGTTCCCCTCGGCTTTGTCCTTCCGCCTCTTCTGTGTCTCCTTCTCTTCTCTTCTCTTCTTCGTCTCGTTCTCCTCCTTTTCTTCTTCATTTTGTCTCTGTGTCCGTTCCTCAGTCTTTTCTCATTTCACTTCTTCCTTGATCAGTTCTTCTTCTTCATCGTTCATTTCCTCTTTATCTCTTATTTTTATCTTTCTTCTTCCAATTTCTCTTTTCTTAATTTTCACTGTTCCTCATTTTCTCCTTCCTCTTTTGTCACCTTTCTTCTTCCTTCCTTCATTTACATTTCCTTTTGCATATATATCCTGCTGTTCTTCTTCTCGTCTTTCTTATATGTAGCATTTCTCTTTACGTTTTTTATAGTTTCTCTTCTCTTCCTCCATTCTTTAACTTCCTATCCTCTTCCTTCATTCTGTATTTTCCCCTCTCTCTTTTGTCTTTCTCTGTTTCTCCTTTTCATTGTCTTCTTCACTTTATCTTCCTCTTCCTTTTCCTTCCTGTACCTCTGCAGTTGTCTTCTCCTCCCTTTATCACCCATCTTCTCATTCTGTTCTTCCACTTCTCTTTCTTTTTTTTTTGTACCTTTTTCTTTCTCCTTCCTTTATATATCGTCTTCGTCAACTTTTCTTCTCTTTTACTCTTTCCATTCTTCATCTCACTATCTTCTTTTATTACCTATCCTCTTCTTTATATTTTCCTCTTCCTTTTTCTTCCTTTTCTCAAATCGTATCTTTCCTCTTCTCGTTTTCATTCCTTTTTCTCTCTTCTGCTTTTTCTGTCTTCTTCCTTTTTTTCTCTTTCTCCATTCTCTCCTTCCTTTTATTTTCTCCCCCCTTATCTCTTCTCGTTCTTGTCTTCATTCTCTAGTGGCTCTCTTCTATTTTTCTTTCCCTTATCTTTCTTCTGTTTCTCGTTCTGCTCTTTTCCCTCTTCACTTCCTCCTTTCTTTATCGTTCCGTCTCTGTTTTTCCTTCCTCTCTGTCATCTCTCATTCTTCTCTCTTTTCACCATCACCTCTGTCTCTTCCTTTTTTTTATTGTGATCCTTTTCCTTCATGTGCATCTTTCCATCAGCTCTCCATTTGATGTTCCTGCTTCTTTTTCCCCCTCTTTTTCTCTCCCAATCCTGGTTTTCTTCTCAGTTTTCTTTGCCATCACTAAGACCCTTTCATCAGCTCTCCGTCTACTCCCCCTCGTTAATATATGTAAATCCAATATGCCTAGGCCCATCCTTGTAGGGTATTATGAAGATTTGTGAATGCCTTGTATCTTCCTCGTCAATTAACCTGTACACTCTCTCTCTCTCTCTCTCTCTCTCTCTCTCTCTCTCTCTCTCTCTCTCTCTCTCTCTCTCTCAGGGGAGATTTAATGTAAGTGTTCAAGTGGATGAAGAGATTAAACAAGGGAGATATCAATAAAGTTGTTTAAATTATTAGCCACGGGAGGAGAGGAGAGGGCAGGAAAGAAGGTGAGAGAGAGAGAGAGAGAGAGAGGAAAGGAGAGAAACGAAAAGGAGAGAAGAGTAGAGGAGAGGAGAGGAAGGAAAAGGAGAGGGAGGAAGAAAAGAATTCGGGAGAGGAGATAATTAGCAAGAAGGATAGGAGATACGGGTAGATGAGAGGAAAAGGAGAGGAATACTTATGTGAGAGATGGAGAGAGAAGAAGAGAGGAGAGGAAGGAAAAACGATTGGAGGGAAGAGGATAAGAAAGGAGGTAGGGCAGAGTGAAAGAGAATGGAGAAACAGGGGATGAAAGGTATGATTTTAAAATAGAGATGAGGAAAGGGGGAGAGGAAAGGGAAATATGTGACTTGAAGGTAAATGAGGAGGAAAGGAAAGAAAGGAAACAGAGGTTCAAGGAAAGGAGAAAAGAATAAGTGGAAAGGATATGGAAGCATGACAAGAATAAAAGTAGGAGAAAACTGAATAGTGAAGAGGAAAGAAGAAAGGAGAAGGGAGGAGGAAGAGGGGTGGTGAGAGAGGAAGAGGTCGAAGTAGATGAGAGAGAGAGAGAGAGAGAGAAGGGAACAAATAAGAAAAGGCAGCAAAGGAAATACAGGGAAGAAAAGAAGGAAATAAGGGAAGCTAAGAAAAAAGGATAGAAGATGTGAGAAATGAGGAAGGTAAGGAAAAAAGAGGAGAGAAAAGGGAGGATAAGGATATGAGGCAGAAATACGGAAAGGTAGAAGAGAAAGGAAGCGATGTAAATAAAAAGAAATTAACGTTGGAGAAAAAGAAGATGACACAGACGTACATGAAGATTAGGCCATAAAAGAAGGAAGATACGTAAAGTGATGCCGTTAATGAAAAATCAATTGAGAGTAAAAAAAAAGCGTGGACAAACAGAGGAAGGAAAATTTCTGAGTGTCAATATTAGCTAACTGGAATGGGTAGAGGGATATTTTATAGTACCTTTTAATTGGTATGTATTTTTAAAGTTATTTATTTTCTGTCTTTATATTCTTCTTTTTTTTAGCCCTTGTTGTATGATAACGTATTTTCAGACTTTTTTTCTTTCTTTTTGCTTTTTCTGCACGACTTTATTCAGTTTAGGAGGGCCCCTCGAAATGAAGGGGTTAGAGAAAGCTGCATCTAACTCTCCCTCCTGTTCAATACATCTCTTATGCTAATCACGTCTAGGGTAATAAGGATGAATCAGTAAAGGACATCGTACTGATAGTTTTCTTCCCGTTCTTTCCTTCGATTTTATTCACCATCTTTTATCACCTCACCCTTTCCTCTCATTTTTTCTTCCCTCTCTTATATTTTTATTGTCTGTTCCTATTTCCTCATTTTACATCCTTCCTTTTCTTTCTGCTCTTTGTCATTCCCTTCCTTCTTTATCTTGTACTTCTTCATTCATCCACAGTTTCTTTCGTGAAAACATACGGTATGCATAGCCATCGGTTTTTTCTTTCCAGCCCTGTCTCCTGTTTATTGTCGGCCCAACCATTTCTTATTTCTTTTTTCTTTTAGCCTTCTGTCTCTTCATAATTTCCTCACTTTTATCTTCTCTCCTTTCCACTTCCTATTTTCTTCTATCTTGTCTTCCTTTCTTCTTTGTTCCTTTAATTCTCGCTTTTTTCCTCCCTCCTCCTCCTCCTCCTCCTCCTCCTCCTTCTTCTTCTTCTTCTTCTTCTTCTTCTTCTTCATTTGCTGTCCCTTTCACTCTCTTCCCAACATCTTCCTTCCTCCTATTTTCTCTCCTCGCTCTTCTTCCTTGTTTCCTGGACATGGGCATCACTTAGTTGCATATAATCGCCTTTCATCACAAGAATGATATATTTCAGTGACGTCCTACCAAAAAAAAGGGTTATTCTCATCCATGTCTGTACTTTCTGTTTTATATGCTTCTCTCCTCCTCTTGTTTTTCCCACCAATGTTGTCCTGTAACTTTTCCTTCCCTCGTCCACTTCTCATCCCTCTTCCTCTTCTCTCTTACTCATCCTAACCTTTTCTTCCTTTTTCCTCGTTTCCTCCCTTCCTTCTTTCTCCCCTTCCTCCTTTCCTTTCCTTTCTCTTTCTTCCTCTCTCATGTGTCTCCCTATCTCGTTCCAATCCTCCTCCTTCCTTTCCGCCCTCTCTCTCCCTTCCTCCGTAACTGCTTCCCATCTCCCTCCCTGCCTGCTGGCCTCAAAAGGAGTGTTGACAATTAATTACCCTGCCTCCTCCTCCTCCTCCTCCTCCTCTCGTCTCCTCCCTTCCTCTGTTGTCTCCTTCCTCCCTTCCTCTCTCTCCTTTCCTCCTTTGACTCCCTTCTTCCCTCCCTACCTACCTACCTCTGTCCTTCAGACGTTTCCTCTTTCCCCCGAACATTTTGTCTCCTGCTTCCCTTCCGTTCTCTCTCTCTCTCTCTCTCTCTCTCTCTCTCAATCTCACCCACCCTCTCTCTCGTCGTATGTCCTCTCCTCCCTCCTCTCCATCGATTATTCTTTTCTTTCCTTTCGGTTCACTTTCCTATTCTTCCCACTGGCTTCTTCGTTTTTTACCCTTATCTTAGTGGGTTATTTCCCCTTTCTAGTTGCTGCAGTGCTATGTCACTTACTCTTTTTTTTTTTTCGGATTTAGAATGTGTTTGCTGTATTATCATACCTTCTACACTGCGTCCCTCTGCCTTTGTTTTCCACTTCTCCCTTCCTCTTCCCTCCCCCCTTATTCCTCTTCTCCCTCCCTTTTATCTTCCCTCTCTTCCTTTTCTACACCACACCTACGCAGCCCCTGTACCTTCTGTCGTAGTTCCACACTTTCTCTTCTTCCTTTCCTAATCCCTACTTTCCCCCACTTCAACTCACCTCCCCATTCCCCTATCCCCGTTTCCTCCTCTTCGATCCCTGCTTCACCCTTTCCTCCTTTCCCATCCCCCTTTCTCCACCTCTCCCTTTTTCATCCCCTCCTCCTCCTCCTCCTCCTCCTCCCTCCCTCCACAAACTTCCTTTCCCATCATCTCCTTCGTTCTCTCTCATCTTTCTTACTATCCCATCCTTCCCTCTTCCTTCTTTAACTTCCCAGTTCTCTCCCTTCCCTCCAGTTTCCTCCCCCACCGTCTTCAGCGACGGACAGGGACAAGAATATGAAATATAAATACCACATGCTGGATACCCCACTGACAAGTAAAAGACTACAAAGATTTAGGAGTTATAAGTAACTACCTCAGAAACTCAAAAGAGTGTGTAGCAGCCAATAATAAGGCAAACAGAATGTTCGACTTCATCTCAAGGAACTTCAATCATTAAACGCCCGATGCCGTCAGTTAGGCCAAACCTAGAATACAGTGTGCAGCACTGGTCCCCGAACCTTGTGAATGCCGAAGACAAACTCGTGAGAGTGCAACGCAGATCCACAAAAATTATCCCATCGCTGCGGAATTTACCTTACGAAGAGTGATTTAAGAAGTTTAATGTTTTCTTTAGAAAAAGTACCGACTTAGAGGATCCACTGTAAGTATTTAAAACATTTAAATTCGACAATGTTAGGCATGATAGTTTGTTCGAAATACTGAATGACACTGTGACTAGATGGAATGGTAAAAGCAAGAGATCCAGCACTAATACAGGGGAAAAATCCCTAAATATTCGCGTAGTGGAACAATGGAATAACTGCAAACATCAGTAGGTAGTTCAAATGCAATTGATAGGTTTAAAATTCGGCTAGGCAAACATTTCGAGACCATAGGACACAACTGAGTGTTGTTTATTTTTTAGACTGAAGTGTATGGCGACGACAGTGAGACGTTTTACTTAATTATGAAAACATTCGGCAATAGTATATTCCCTTTCTTTTGCAGATATGTAGGTCAGAAATTACATAGTGCATAGCTATTCCTCTTCTGCCTTTCCTATAAAATTTTTCTTGCTTCTTCATTCAAGCAAGCATGGTGTTTTTGTCTGTGTTTTTTTTTTTTCGTGCCTGTTTTACTGGATTTGTTGTGGCTAGGGGAGGCCTTCCCTTTTTCTGTCCTTTTCTCTTGCACCTTAGTTAGATTTTTGTAGAATTAGCTTATTTCTCCAACAGACAGCCTTGTCATGGGCCAATAAGCCTCGTGTTATCTGTACTTCCTATGTACTCTTCCCCTTCCCTGTCCTTTCATTCTCTCCTGTTCTAATTTATTCTCCTGTCCTCCTTCGTTCCACCCTTGCCTTCCCATCTTTCTCTTTCTGCCATTCTTCCCTTTCTCTTCTATCGTTCTGTCTTCCCCCTTCTTCCTATCTACATTGTCCTCTCCTCTCACTCTCCCTACTTACTCACTCCTCCCCTACCCCCTACCACTACAACTTCCACCGCCTCTCTCCCATCTCCTCTCCCCCTTCGCTCTCCTTCATACTTTTTCTTGCTGACTTCGGCTGGAGAGTTTGGTGGTTGGGGGGGGGGGAGAGTTTCTTGCTTTACTTTCCCTACCTTCAGTTCTTAAAATTAGATACCATAGTCATTACTTTATAGCAAACAGCCCCGAAAGGACCTTTAGGTATGTAACTGTTTGGTTTCATTTGTACTCCTTTGTATTCCACTACTTCCATCCCCCCCCCCTCCTCTCGCTGACTTTTTCTCCGAACCCTTATCGTATATTCTCTCCCCTCTCCTGCTGCCCTATACCCCAGCCCCTTTCCCTTCCCCTCCCCCGTCCCCGCCCCGTGTAATGCCCCCCTAAAGTGATCACCTCACCGTCTCTTTGACCCCATTTAATCTCATCACCTTCTTACTGGGCGGGAGGATGGTGGTGGGGGGGGGGAGAGATTGCAAGGGGGAATGAGGGAAGGGGTTTTCTATTTTTAGTCCCTTCTCAGTCCTCTCTTCTACTAGGCCAGGATCAGTAGCTCAAGTTCGAAGGGAATCTGGAAACAAAATTCGAGAAATGTGATTTTTTCAGGAAAGCTACTTGGAAGTCAAAATCCACAAACATTCTAAACATTACCTATGAGCTAGCCGTGTGAGACGAAAATCAATGATGGCCGCCAACGCCATGGAACACTTAGCCTATATAGCTTACCAGAAGTCACAGATGGTCATGTAATATCCCCTTTTAAGGGTTTGGGGGTACACGAAAACCATTTTTACCATTATTCCAATTATTTATTGACGTATGTTCAAAATGTGATCAAGGTAGTGTATTATTTTAAACAAAGTGTAAATTTAACATATTTAAAGTCAACAACCAGCACTAACTTCTTCCAGCAGCAGTTATTGAACTACTTCTAAATAAAACATTTTTTTTAGTATCATAACTAGTTATGGTCACAGTTGTAGCCTGGGGACTCAGTATCTTTTCCATCAGGTGTGCATGAATTAGGACAAGATTGGCCAATACACGAGGAACATATAGGTGTGCAGTAGAGTCCTGCTTTCCGACATTTGCATCTCTTGCCATACATTTGTTTACACCCACATGACACAGTGAGAAGAACATGTTCTGTGGCTACTGATCTGTCAGTCAAAATGGGATTGAGCATTCCACCTTGAAGCTCCCAACCTCAGTCAGCAGGATTTAGATCCTCAACATTGCCCAACCACTCCTGAACTGCGAAGTAGGCTCGATATGAGGGGTGCTGTGCAGCTGAGGATGTGGGAGGTAGGCTCTGATGTTGGAAGCTGGTGGATGCTTTGCTCATCCTCAGCATATACCGCACAAATCTCAGCTTATGAAGTGTTGTGCATGTCGGATTGGCATTATATAGCTTCAGTAACAATTTTTCCCACACACTGGCTACTTTTTTATGGCTGGCATCGCTCTTCTTAAACACATCCAACCTCCTCTGATCCTCGCTTTCCAAGACTGCCATGTCCTTCTTTTTGCCAGTGCCATATAAGGCAGAGACTGTGTCGTCCGGTGATAGCGTGTGCTATCAATCATTGTGTTGTCGGTTGTGTGGATGCATTGCCTGCTGGATGTTATGTATGCTGTAAACAAAGCCTCTTGCATACTGCATGTAGATATTATCTGTTGTGGCCCTATCAACCAACATGACAAGCAGATATGTATCCCTTGCCACAAGTACAACAGGTCGTGCAATATTTCCAGCAAATGCTCATGCTGTGCTACTTATTAAGTGGTCAGTACCAGCCTGACTTTGACAGCAAGCAACGCCTTCAGATGTAAGTCGGTCCTTCAGCCTACTGATTAACCGTGACTTGTTACTATTTACTAAAATGGATCGTTGATTGCCCGTTACTAATATGCTGAAATCAAACACTATGTCTCCAGAGACATGTGAATCAGTGCGGCGGTTCTGTTCAGCTGCCTTGGTTGACAGGGTAAGATCTGTGCAGCCAGCAAAGCAGACAGTGCATTCTTTGCCATAGTTATTGTTAACGTGATTCCCATAGCTGTCACGCACATCACCATAAGTGCAGACCACAGTTCATGTCACATTTTGCAGCAAATTGCCTCCATCTACCACACGGCATGGGTTCTTAAGTTTCAGTGGATACTGGGACAACTCGAGCTTTCAGCACCTTGGCAAGACCACTTCCCTCTTTTCTCTTTTTTCAACTGTTATGTATGAAGGGAAGAGGCATGAAAGGAAGGGGATGGAGGGGGAGGTGGGGTGGGTCTGCTTTAAGCCTCGTATCTTAGCATAATACATAACATAAAAGTAGCATTTAGATCAAAGGACTGTCACTACAACAGAGCTTATTTTAATAAACAATGCCTGAAACTGCAGTGGAATTTACTTATATACTTTTTTTTAAGAACTTGCATCAGACTGATGATGGATGACATGTATAGTGAAGGTACTATTGCACATACAAGTGCATCTATTTCTGAAGGTACTCGTGAACTGAGTGGTGTTGACTAGTGTCACAGAAGCTCAGCTGGGGGGAGTTTGTTCGACGCGGATGTTGCTTCAGTATATTATGTGAGGCACCCTCGTCTGCTGAGCCTCAAACAGCCTCGTGATTCCTGCCGCGTCCCTCAATTGCTTCAAACTCTCTACACTTGCTGCTGTGGCCGGTCCTGCAATCTGTGAGACGAGTCTTATGAATCGTGCCTGGACTTTGTTTAGAAGAGCAAGGTGTGTTCGAGCTGCAGTAGACCAAACCAGACAAGTGTATTTCAGTGATAACTGGCTGTAAGATTTATGCGTTTGTAGGACTCCCATCAAGAGTCAGCAGATGCAGAATTCGTTGTAGTGTAGTCACATTATGTAAAGCTCCTCTTCTTAGGTCTTGATTGTACATTCTGAAGTGTCAGAGTCAAACTTTACACCAAGGATATTAATGGAATCTCTTTCCTTTGGTCGGTAGTCACGTATCTAAAGACGTTGGTTTTTCACGCTTCGGTTACTTTTCTTTGCTACGGCAGGTAATTGACTTTTCTGCAGAGAATTTTATTTAGCGCGGGCGCCAGTCAGAACGTGACATAATGCGCTTGAAGGAGAGAGAAAAATAGAGACGATAAGTGAGAATTAAATGGAGAGGAAAGGGAAGGTAAGAAGGGAGATGTGAGAAGAGGAGAGGAGAAGAAACAAGAGAAAGCAAAGCGGACATGTGAGAAAGAGAGAGATAATAGAAGTGAGGAGAACGTAATAAGGAGGTAAAAGAGAAAAATGTAAAAGGAATTAAAGTGAATTTAGGATGGTCTCCACCAAAACAAGTAAATCAAAAATAAAACGTAAATCTCTTATCACCTATCACGTTTCAGATTGTGTAACTTGCTATGGTTTCGTGTTTGCCCCATTTCACATGAACATTTTACTGATACATGGGCTTAACCTTCGACCCCCGAAAAAAAAACTCTAAACGACAAAATGAAGAAAGAAAGAAAGAAAAGAATTGAAAAGAAAAGGGGTCCTCAACTTTTTCCTCCAAAGCAAAATAATGAGATGTGCGAAAATAGAGAAAGTGAAGAGAAACAAACAAGTAGGAGACAAAAAAAAATCAATAGAAAACAAAAATGAGAACACTGAAATGCAGCGAAGAAAATATCAAGTGAACGTGAAGAGAGGATACAGAAAAACAGAACATCACAAGAAAATGAAAAGAGAGTCGAGAAAGAAAATAAAACCGAAAATAAGAATAAAATGCAAAGTGAAAAATGAGAGAAAGAGACAGAATAAAGAACTGAAAAAGAGAAAATAAAATGAGGTGAGAAATTTAAAAAAGTGTGGAATGAGAAAATAAATAAAGTACTGTACATCGAAAAACTGGATAAACAAAAATGAGAATATAAAAGAAAGAGGTGAGATAAAAAGGAAGTGAAAAAACTGGGACGAAAGCGATGGAACACCAGATAGACAAAGTGATGAAGGAAGAACAAGAAGGTAAGAATGAAGAAAAAGGACAAGGGTGAGAAAAGCAAAGAAAAACGAAAGAGAGGACGTGAGGAGAGAAACGAGAAAAAGTGTAAAGTGTGGTTATAATATAATAATGAGAGAGAGAGAGAGAGAAAACAGTAGGTCAATACCCAAGGTCACAGGATGAGGTCAAATTTAACTTAGCAAAATCAGCTTAAGCAGTTTTAACCAGATTCAGACCAAACCTGGTTGAAGGATTGAGAGAGGTCAAACATGACCTTCCAAATCATCCTCAACAATTTTAACCAGATGTAGACCAAACTTGGTGGAAGGATTGAGAATAATGAAAGAACGAAGGGGTTTGATATTAAGCATACTCGGTCAGGGGTCAGGGTCACTAGGCAAAGTCAGAGTTTGACCCGTGTGTCTGTGTGTGAACAAAAACTCAAACAGTTTTGATCTGATTTAGACTAATTGGAAGGGTTCTGGATCAGCCAGCGAGTTGACCTACAATACTGTTTTTGAAAACAGTATGTCAAAGGTCAGGGTCAGATAGCAAAGTCATCTTAAACAGTTTTGTTCGATTTATATCAAACTTTGTGGAAAGGTTCAAATTAAAGAAAGGGTAAGGAGATCCTGTTCTGAGAACAAAATAGCTAAAATAGATTTAATCTGATTAAGTAAGGGGTTAATTACTTTTTTCAGTTCTTAAACAGTAATTTTAGAATCAAGGGGTTAAGATGAGATCAGAATATCGAGTTGATGATTTTTTTTTTTAACACCAGACTTTGTGGAAGGATTCAGAGTAAGGAGAGGTTAAAGGAACTTGATAACAATCAATCAAACGTCAGTATCGCAGGGACAGGTCAGAAGTCCAGGTCATGAGACAAGGTTAAATATTTTGGTTGTTATATGTTCCACGCGTGTTGGAAGGGTTAAGGGTCAGGCAGGAATGATGTACGACAACTGAGAACAGTTAGTCTAAGGTCAAGGTAACAAGGCAAAGAAAAAAATCCGCTGAGCCGATTGGTGGGTGCGAGTGTTGGACAGGTTACTCTTTCTCTACCTATTGCGATATTCCTTTAATCTCTCGACTTATTTTCCCATTTTCTCTCCTCCACACTTATCTGGTTTCTATTTCTCTTTGCATACATTCACTACACTATCTCCCTTCTTTTCTTCACTCCACTTTATCTCCCTGTATTTTTACTTTTTTTTACTTTTCCTTTTTCATAAGCGTCTTGTAATCTCCCTCTCATTAGTCTTCCCATGTAGTCTTCTTTCGTTTTCTGTCGCGTTCACTTGTTTTCCTTATTCCCTTTCCTCGTCGTCTTTGCTTACACCTCCATTCTTTACTTTCTTGTTTCCTATATTACTCTCACTGTCACTGTTTTCTCTAATCTTCCTAATTCTACTTTGCTTCTCCTGCTTCCTCTCTTCCCCTCCCCCTCATTTCTCCTCTCATCTTTCCACATTCTGTCTCTTCTTCCCTTTATTTTTCCTCTTCCTTTTCCTCTCTCACTTCTCTACTCACTCATCTTTCCCCTTTCCTCTTCTCTTCCCTCCCTCCTCCCCTGCTGCCTTTTTCTTCATTTTACTGTCTCACGCGTACATCATCATTTCTAATTCCCTTTCGTCTCTCAGTTCTCGTCTCTCAATTCCTCTTCCTCTTTTTTTTTTGCTTCCTGTCTTCTCTCCTTTTGCTTTTTTCCCCCTCCTATTCCTTTTCGCCTGGCATCTTCTCCTCCACATCCACTTGTTTCCTCTCCTCCTCCTCCTCCTCATGCTTCCTCCCTCTTCTTCCTCGCTCTCGTTTTCTTTTCCTCAGCCAACAGACCGGAGACTCAGGAATTCTTTTCATTTTCTCGTTGTCCCCTGCATCTTCGTGTACCGTATTCTCTTATTTTCACCCTTCCCTGTTTTTTTACCTACTCGCTTTCGTTATCCCAATACTTTCTCTTTTTATTCGTGTTAATTTCATTGTATTTCATGATTGTGTCATAGCTATATCCTTTAATCTGTTCTGCGATGACATAATTCTTTTTCTCTTCTTGCTAAATCCAGGCAATTCTCTTGAGCTGTGGATAGGGTTAAATATAGCCTTCATTGACCACACTACTACAAGATATCCTTCCCAAGTTTAATAAAATCGTCTCTCAGTAGCAAGAATGAAATATGAATGACGGCCTCTCACTGAATGTTCATCTTACTTTTTCCTTCCTTACGAGTACGTTCTCTTGCGTATTCTGTCTCTTCCGTCTTCCCCTTTTTTTCGAATTATGCTTAACCGTATTTCATGGTCGCATTTTATCTTGCTTATTTCATTCTCCTCCGCTATCCTTACTGTACTTATTTAATTTATCTCCATATACTGTATTATCGTAATCGTATTTATATTTATCGCCCAGTATTTCTTCCACATCTCTATTTCCTTATTTCCACTACCGTATTTTGCCTGACCTGTTTTTTCTTCACTACATTATTTTTTTTTAAATAATTTTCTCTTCTGCATCTTACATATCGTATTTAATCACCAATATTTTCTCTATTTCTGTTCTCATATTTTCGCTTTAGTTTTTCTCGTTACATGATACTCTTCCTTATATATTCCAGCGCATTTCTCCTCTATTTCATGCCCCGCTGCGCCTTATTTTTTTCCCGCACTTCATCAACCGTACTATATAATCCATATTTCAGCTCTGGTGTTTTCACTTCCATCCAAAAATTTTCAGCGCACTTTTATTTTGTATTTATTCTTCCATGTTTGCCTAATCAGTTCTTATTGATATCGTATCATTTTTTTTAGGGGGGGAGGAGGGGAAGATCGGCTGGCATTCCAAGGCCGTCCGCGAAAGAGACCTGAAATTTTCAGGAGTGATGTTTCTTGGTTGCAGGCCTCTTTTTGCACAAATTTCTTTTCCTGGCACTAGCACCCTCTATGATATTTTTTTTTCAAGTTTTGCTTTCTTGTGCAGCAAAAACTACTGAAGTGATTGCATTGCAAATGTTCCAGTATGCAGGCGTCAACATATACTAGTGCACCGGGTTTTGGTATTTATATCCAACAAATACTTTCTAAGATATTGAGGAAAATCAAAATGGCCACCTTGTGCCCGAAAGTGCCAAATCGGAAAGTATTTGGCCGATTTTGACCAAACTCGGTGGAAATGTAGTGGGTCATGAGTAAACATTTGCAGAATATGAATGACTTTGACCTTGACCTCAAGGTCACAGGTCAAAATCCGTAAAAAAATTTGATTCGTACCAAAAGTCCCCTAATATTAGGTCTCCAGTGATAACAAAAGTATTTTCAGAATCCTGATAGTTTCTGATTTTTAAGTTTTCATAACAGCAATTATGACAAATCAGTATTTTATAACGCTTCATCATTATTTTTGGACCTGCTATCAAAACGTTGCCCAAAATACTAAAAATGTTAATTTTTACCAAGACTTAGTAGCTTGCCATATATAATGGTTTACACGAAATTATAGATTCTCTTATGTATAGATCTTGGTTCGAACAAAAATCATGACACTTATCTCTATGATGTATTATTAATAATGTACCATTTACCACAGTACCTCTTAATACCGTGCATATTTCAAAGACTGTACACTATATCTAATGAACAAGTGTGGATTTCTTTTTTTTTCATTCTAATCTGGAATGTGGCATTTTATTCTGGAATGTGGAGTTCTTTGATTATTGCTTCAGCAGTTTCAGAATTTTAGTTACCGGTAGTTCTTTCCTTTTAATTTCTCAACGGTATCTTTCACTAAGTGCGTTGTAGCCATATAACCAGGTAGACGCCTGGTGGTATAGTGGGTTAAGATGCTGCAGCTGGATGTGGCCTATAAAAGTCAACGTTCTAGGGATGGTTGGGGTTGAATGCTCATATAATGCCACTCAGGGATAAGTGAGGTTGCCACTGTTACCCCTTTTCTCCTGTACTCACCTCTCTGCTTTACTCACCTCTGTCCCTCACTTGTCCCATCCCCTACTCATTCCTCTCTTCTTAAACCCTCCTCTCCTTCCCTCTCACCTCTCTCCTTAAATCCACCTCTCTCCTGCTGTCCCTCCTCTCCTTCACCTCTCCACTCCCTTATTCCTTCTGTCCCTTGACCATTCTCTCCATCACCCCTCCTCCTCTCTACTTTCCCCTCCCCCTAAGCGTTCATCTCCCTTATTTTCCCTTCTCTCCCTCACCCTTCATGTCCCTTCTCCCCCCTCACCCTTCATCTCCCTTATCCCCCGTCGCCCTTCATCTTCCTACTCCTCCTTTTCATGCTTTTCTATCCTTATCCTTCAGCATGTAGAATTAGATCTCGTAGTCATAGTCTACTCTGTAACAAGCAGCCTTGAAAGGACCATAAGGTCTGCTACCGTTTGCTTTCCTTTGTGCTCTTTGTACTTCTGTCCCTTACCGCTTCCCTTCTTACCCTCCCTTACGTCTTATCTCCCATACCAGACATTATGTCTCCTTCATTGCACTTCAGTCCAGTGCTAGTACCTCATTTCACAATTTTTTATTTTTTATTTTTTCATTTTTCTTTTTATTTCTCGGTGTGTGGAGCTCATGGAGAATTAAGACTCACCCTGCTGCGTCCTGATCATCACCTTAATTCTTTTCCTCTTTCATTCTTCTATGCCTCCCCTCCCCTCGCCATCTTTCCTCTTTTCCCTCCCCTCTCCCTTTCTCTCGTTCATCCCTCCTCTCCCTCATCCTTCCTTCTCCCTCTTACCACTTCCTATCCTGTCTTCTCCCTCTCTCTTTCACCTTCCTGCCCATCATTTCCGTCTTAACCATCACAACCTTCTCTCCCTCAGGTCTTCTTCTCTTCCTCGTGTATCCTCTTCCTCATGCCTCCTTCTTTCTTTCATGTCACCTTCTCTCCCATATTCCTCCGACTCCCCCCCATACCTCCTTTTCTCCCACATACCTCCTCTCCCATATTCCTCCTCCTCTCCCTCATACCTCCTCCTCTCCCCCATACCTCCTCTCCCCCATATCTCCTTCCCTTCCTCCTGCCTCCTTCTCTCCCTTATACCTCCTTCCCTTCCTCCCGCCTCCTTCTCTCCCTTATACCTCCTTCCCTCCCCCATACCCCCTTCTCTCCCCCATACCTCCTTCTCTCCCTCATACCTCCTCCTCCCCCCATACCTCCTCCTCCCCCCCATACCTCCTCCTCCCCCCATACCTCCTTCTATCCTCCATACCTCCTTCTCTCCCCCATACCTCCTCCTCTCCCCCATACCTCCTCCTCTCTCCCATACCTCCTTCTCTCCCCCATACCTCCTCCTCTCCCTCATACCTCCTCCTCTCCCCCATACCTCCTCCTCTCCCCCATACCTCCTTCTCTCCCCCATACCTCCTCCTCTCCCTCATACCTCCTCCTCTCCCCCATACCTCCTCCTCTCCCTCGTACCTCCTCCTCTCCCTCATACCTCCTCCTCTCCCTCATACCTCCTTCTCTTTCTCATACCTCCTTCTCTCCCCCATACTTTCTTCTCTCCTTCATGTCTCCTTTCCATCATGTTTCCTTCCCCTTACCCCTTTCCTTCCTCTTTCCCCCTTCTCTCCTTCACCCTTCTCTCCTTCATTTCTCCCTCATGCCTCCTTCTCTCCCACATGTCTCCTTCTCTGCCTCATGTCTCCTTCTCTGCCTCATGTCTCCGTCTCTCCCTCATGTCTCGTCTCGGTCGTGCCTCCTGTCTTTCATGCCTCTTCATGTCTCATTTCTCTCCTTCTCTCTCTCGTGTCTCCTGTCCCTCATATCTCCTTCCCTGCCTCATGTCTCCTCTTCCTCTGTCTCCTTCTTTCCCTCTTGTCTCTCTCCGCTCTCATGTCTCCTATCCCGCATAAGTCTCTGAGTTTTCATCACTTTCCCTTCTCTCTTCGTTAATTTTCCTTTTTCCATACTTTTCTTTCTTCTTCCTGGGTGTGTGGAGTTCATGAACACTTAGACACCCCCCTCCTGCCACCTTCCAGCCATCAGTCTTCTCTTGCTCATTTCTCTTTCCATCCCTCAACAGTCATTTCCCTCACCCCCTTCTCTCCCTCCCTCCTTCACTCCTCTTCTTCCTCATCACTTCTCACCCACTCATCTCGCTTTCCTTCTTTTTATTTCTTCTTTTTCCATTCTTTTATCCTCCTGCGTGTGAAGTTCATGAACAGTCAATTTCCGTCACCACTCATAACCATCAAGTTTCCTTTCCTCCCTCATGTCTCCTCTCCCTCGTCCTATCTCCCTCCCTTTTTCCCGCTTTCTCCCACAACCATTCTCTCCTTACCCCTCACATCCCTCTTCTCTCATCATTTCCTTATCATCCACTTCGTCTATCTTATTTTTCCATATTCTTTTTTTTTCCTTCTCCCCTTAGTATGTGAAAGTCTTGGACAATTAGGTCGCCCCCTGTCGCCTCCTGACCATCAACTTGACCCTTTCCTTCTCTTCTCACCCCTCATTTTTTCCTTTTGCTCTCTTCATTCTGTTTTCTCTCCCTTTTCCTGGTCCCACCTCTCTTCTACCCATCCTTCCCTTTTTCTCCCAGTATCCCTCTTTCCTCCTTGTATCCCTCGTTTCTCCCTGTATCCCTTTTTTCTCCTCTCCCTCTTTTCTCCTTGTATCCCTCTTTTCTCCTTTCCCTCTTTACTCCTTTAGCTCATGCCCCTTTCTGCCCTTGACCATTCTTCAATCTCGGCTCGTTTTTCCCTCACGCCTTTTTTATTTTACTCTTTTATCCCTCCTTTTTTTTTCTCCCTCTTTTTCATCCCTGTTTTCTCCCCCTCTTCTTTTCTCCGCCTCTCCCTCCTCAACTTCAACCCTTCATCATCCACTTATTTTCATTTTTTCGCCAGTTTTCCTTTATATCTCCTTTCCTTTTTTTCATCCCCCGGTGCGTGAAGCTCATGAACAATTAGGTCACCTCCTGCCGCCTCGTTACTGCCCCGGGGTAAAAAGATAATGAGCGAAAAATGTAAAATGAAGCGTTTGGTTTTCCCGCGATAATGCTCTCACTAACGGCAGCAGCACACACACTCGCCGCTCCACATCTCAAGTTACGATGGGCCGCCGGTTTATTTGTGAAGCAGTATACTCCGTTCATTTTAACTAGGCGTAAAAATTGCCATCCCTCCATCTTGAAATGCTGGGCTGTAACACGAGATTTACACTAGAATGGGGCGCTAGTCACGAAGAAGTGCTGTGGACGCCGAGCTGTAACAAGAGACTTATACTAGAATGTGGTGCTAGTCACGAAGAAGCGCTGTTTAAAGGATGCAGTGCCGTCATATTGTCCTATTCTGACTCTGAGTTGTGGGAAGTAAGCTGCAAAAGTACGAACATCTTCGCCAGGTTGAAGTGAAGGAGCTATAGTGAATTTATTCCCTTCAGTCCGGTGACTTGTGTAATTCATTGCTCCTTGCTATCTCCAAAGTCTTTTTAATGTTAGTAATAGTAGTAATAGTAGTAGTAGTAGTAGTAATCAGACCTCGTACAGTGAAGGGGTAAACGAAGGCTATATCTAACCTCTCCACTTTAAAAGGTCTATCCTGAGCTGAATAAAATCGTGCCTTTGTATCAAAAACATAACAGAGAATACGTCATAGGATTTTAAAGGATACATACTTATGGACATAGTGGCAGAATAGAAGAACTGTAGCTGTGAAAGGACTCGCTAATGTGTAATGCTACCGCTGAAAATATTTAAGCATTAACAGTATTAATTACTTAAATACCCATCAATTCCCCAACACTTCTATCCCTGTGCAAGTGGGCGCGTGTGTGTAAACTGGAAGGAGACGTGCCATAGGTGTGTGTTGGGATGGAGTGTTTGTCCAATCCTCTGCTGCCCTCCCGCTCTCTGTATCGCTCTGTCTGTTTACTTAGCCAGGTGTATTAATTCACGTGTCCATAAACCAGGTAAAGCGCTTTGGTGTGTGATATTTGGGAAGTGTTAGGGAGTGGCTGTCTCTCTTGTTATCATATATTTGTGTTGTTTCCGTCTCTCTTTTTTCCCTACTCTTTATCCCTGCTCTGTTCACCCCGCTTCCTTCCCATTTCACAACTCATTCTTTCCCTCCCTCAGATCTTTCCCCTCCTCCTCCATTTTCTAACTACTTCCACTTTCACTTTTCAGTTTCATTCCTCCATTCTCACATTTCATCCTCATTTTCACACTTCATTCTCCGCTTTTACCCGTCTCTTTCCATTTTCACTTCTCCCCTTCCACTTTCACTCCTCGCCTTCCACTTTCACTCCTCCCTTTTCCAATTTCGTTCCTCCATTTCCACCCTCACCCCTTCCTTTCCACATTCGCTCCTCCTTTTTCACTTTCGAACCTCCCTTTTCACTTTCGCTTCTGTCTCCACATTCGCATCTCTCTTTTCACTTTCGGCCGGGGGGTCATGAGTTCGAGCCGCGCCCGGTCCGGCGTGCCGGGAGGGGTAGCGCTCTCCTGTAACCTAGCGGGGCTATATGGCCTTAGTTGCCTGGCTCGGGGAATTCACTTCTCCATTTCTTTTCACTTTCGCTTCCCCCTTTCCACTTTCGCCCTTTCCATCGCACTTTCGAGCCTCCCTTCCTCCTTTACCCCTTCCTCGCACTGCGGTGAAATCTTCTTGTAGCTTTTTTCCTCCGCCAACGAATTTGGAGGAGGTTGCTTACTCACCTATGTTTTTTTTTTTTTTTTTTTTTTCCCCAGACGATATCTCCTAAAGTTCTCAGTAAATTTCAATGAAATTTGGTAGGAGGGTGGGCCATGGGCCAAGAAAGAATTGATTAAATTTGGGGGCGGTCTCGGATCGTATGTATATCTCCAAAAGTTCACAGTGAATTTCAGTGAGATATTGTGGAAGTGTGGGCCATGGGTCGAGGAACAATTGATTAAATCTGGGAGCGGATCCGGATCCTATATATTCCACACAATATCTCCATGGATCCGGATGTGGATCAGTTTTAATGGCAGTGGCATTGGCAGAGGTATGCGCTGTCTAAGTCCTTTCTAGTTCATATTGCTACCAGACGATTTTGCTTGCTTTAGGAAAAACTTTTCGTATTACAGTAGTTAATGCTAAGACCCCAGTTAACAAAACTTATCTCAAACTAAATAAAATCGTCGTCAGGAAATATATCCTATCCACATTAACCTGGCCTAAATTGCCGTCTCTCCACCTTAAATGCTGTGTTGTAACATGAGTTCGGCATTAGAATATGGTGCTAGCCACGAGTGAGTGTTATAGAAAGAGAGAGATTAGAACCGCGTTGTTGACTTATTCTGCCACTGAACGACAGGAAATAGGTTACAAAGGAACGAAAATATCTGCTGAGTTAAAGTGAACGAAATATGAGATGCTGGTTGGAGATGAAAAGAGCCCTCATTGTCTTTAGATAAGATCTGACAATCCCACCGCCTGCCACTCGTGTTGCAGTCATCCTTTTAGTTCCAGCGAAACAGGAAGAAGAAAATGAAACCGACTCTTTCTTTTCAGATTCGTGGCATGAAAAATATATAAAACGTTTGCTCTCAGACTCCCTTTCTACTGAGAATATGGGTAACAGTGGTATACTGATTATGTAAATGGCTCTCCCAGGCTCGTATGACTCAGCTGAATGAAATCCTTTGCTTGTAGTTGTAATAGAATTGTACTAGAGTTGAACCGATCCAGGTAAGGTTAGTGGTGACAGTATTAACTATGTCAGGGCTCTGTGACCTACTCTGAGTTCATTGGTCGGCGGTTAATCGGTGTCTGTGGTAGGTGAAGGATACGTGTGTGACCACGTAAGTGATGGACTTCTTGATCCCTTCCATGCCATGACAACTTTTTATATCAATAAATCTCCAGCAGAGGATTTTACTTAGCATATGGGAATTCCTTCAGTTCGAAAATTCTATCTATAACCGTTTGTTGTTGCTTAACCCAGGTCTGTCTGGCCGAACCGACCTGTCGGCCACAGGTAACTGTTTCTGCGGGACCGTCCTACAGGTACAGTGCAGTACATAGAGTAGCCTACCTCGTGTAGAGAGCCGGCGCCTTGTTGTGGCTGACAGCACCTCGTCAGGATCGGACTAGGCTCACCCCCAACGGCGTAGGGAAAGATGAAGTTTGATTCCCGGATAGACCCTGTAGCTGCTCTCGCTGGTGTTCACAGCACCACCACATGTAAAGTTATATATATATATATATATATATATATATATATATATATATTACGGTAGCGCCAGCCCGGGGCTATTACAAAAAGACAACAAGGCAGCCTTAGATGATCGGCCTCCACTGCGTTGCAAAAATAACGCAGACCCCGGCACTGACACTCCGCAAACTAGAGAAAAACTGCGCAACGGAAAAGTACTTACTTAAGAACGCAACACTCTGTACTTTGATAATAAAACGGAACAGTCTACCTATAGATCTAGCCTACTATCATCACTACCGGAAATAATATCGCCCGAGACAGTTTACAGGAACACCTCCCACTTACTTCCGGTGGTGACGAATTCTACTTAACCCGTGTCCAAGGGGGAACGCAGTTAATGGCTCACGATAGTTCTCACTAGCCTTGTGCAAAGAGATGGGATTAAACAGTGTAGGGGTTAGGGGTGTGTGTGTATGTACGTGTGTTGGGGAACGTTAACAAAGGCAGCGAGAGGACCACGGTGAGCCAGACTGGCCCTCCAAAGACAACACGGTTACAAAAACAAATAAAATAACTACTTCCCTCAGTCAGCAACAAAAAGAATAAAAATAAACTTAAATGAAAACGCCAGCTCGGCATAAAAATAACTGGGGAGAGAGAGACAGTGTACAAACACCCGATACTAAAGCTGGCTGGGAAGATACTGAACTGGTGCTAGGCTCGTGTGCGGCCAAGCGCGAACGCATGAATCAAATTAATTAATAAGAACTTATATTCGTGCCTCTCTCTCTCTCTCTACAATGAATTGGTACTTCTAATGCAAGCAAAACATCATTAAATATACTGGTAGCTCACATAAGACAATCAAAATAATCAAATGCATACTCAGCATGGTATAAAATAAAATTGCCCTCAGTGGCGGGAACGAAAGAAACAAAAGAATTTGTAGCACTCGCTAATATAAACTCCGCGAATGACGCGGATACATACTGCATAATCCCCCTAGCCCAGCTGTAACGGCTGCACCCGTGGGAACGGAAAGGCGGACAACGCAACACGCCCTTCCCCAAGGGAAAATTTTGAGCCCTGGATCAAAATTTTCGAATCAAAACCCTGTCCCCTCCCTGGATAAACAATCAGCAATTACGTTATCAGTCCCCTTAATATGCCTAACTTCTAAATTGTACTCTTGCAAAAGCAAACTCCAGCGGGTCAAACGCTGGTTCTTAAATTTAAACTTGTTCAAAAACTGCAGGGGATGATGGTCTGAATAAATCTTGATCACAGGGCCAAAAGGGGGCAGGTAGACAGCAAAGTGTTGCAGGGCCAGGATAATCGCTAATAACTCCTGCTCTATGACGGAATAGTTCTTCTGGGCTCTATTAAATTTCTTTGAGAAGTATGATATGGGATGTTCAACCTGGCCCTCATCCGGCTGCATCAACACTGCTCCTACCCCTACTCGGCTAGCATCAACTGCCAGCACAAAAGATTTGTCAAAATCTGGTGCACGCAATATAGGGTGGTGGCACAGCAGAGACTTAACAGTAGTAAAAGCTTGGTCACACTCGGCTGTCCACTGCCACTTCTTATCCTTGCGCAATAAGTCAGTAAGAGGGGCAAGCACTGTGGAGTAATTCCCAATAAATCGTCTGTAATAGCCGATCATGCCCAAAAATCGCTGGAGGGCACGGCGACACTGGGATGCTGCAAAGTTGGAAATGGCATCCACCTTAGCCCGAGGTGGAGCCACTTGCCCATGTCCTACAACAAATCCAAGGTACTGGACCGTAGCACGTACGAACTCGCACTTGTCTAAGTTGACTACTAAGCCAGCTTCCTCCAACCGCTTAATGAGCATTTCCACATGATCAAGGTGCTCCTCCCACTTGGTGTCATACACAATGACATCATCGATGTAAACGACACAATTGGGTATGCCATCCACCACTTTATCCATAAGCCTCTGGAAAGTGGCTGGAGCATTCTTCAATCCATAAGGCATCACCTGGCACTGATATACTGCACCACTGACAACAAAGCTAGCCACTTGTTTAGCCCGTTCCGTCAGCGGGACCTGCCAGTATCCTTTTACTAAGTCAAGTTTGGTGATATAAGTGGCATTTCCCACCTTGTCCACGGAGTCATCGACCCGAGGTAAGGGATAAGCATCGGTCTTAGACAGTGAGTTAACCTTCCGGAAGTCCACACACAACCTAACCTTCCCATCTGGCTTGACTGTAAGGTAACTGGTGAACTCCACTCACTGAAACTCCTCTTGATCAATCCATGGTCCAACATATACTTGATCTCATTATCGAGAGCTTTCTGTCTGATAGGGTTGATGCGGTAGGGAGCTAATTTTACAGGCTTACTATCCCCAACGTCAATGTCATGAGTAGCCCAGGTTGTCAATCCCGGTGAATCTCCAAAAACTTTCGGATGTTTCCATAATCTGTTGCACAGGTCTTCTCGCTTTACTGGATCAAGGTGTCGCAATTTCTCCACCAGAGCTGCATAACCATTGCCCTCCCATAGGTCAGCTGGTAACATCTCACCACGACTAAGCACTTCCTCCTGCTCCTCCAACTCACTACCAACCGCCAAAACTACAGGAGCACTATCCCTGGTTCCCTCAACGTCCACTCCAAAGTCACCTTCCAGGGACTGTGGCTGTAACCCTGGTCCACTACTCACATCACCGGCACCAACAGCTCCCTCCACAGCACGTTCCTTTGATGCCAGGTCCTCCTTTCCACGTCCTTCACATCCCAGGTGAGAGACATCAGCAGTCATCCCACAATGAGAATCAACTGGGCGGTAGTATGGCTTCAACATATTAATGTGGCACAACTGAGTACTCTTCCGCCTATCTGGGGTAACAATTAGATAGTCAAGTTCCCCAACTCTCTTCTTCACAATATAAGGACCACTGAATCTAGCCGCCAGAGGTTTTCCTTGCATAGGCAGCAGTGCCAAAACTTCCATCTCCTTGCTTAAATTCACGACTTCTGACCTTCTTATCGTAATGAGCCTTCATTTTCGCTTGAGCCCCAATTAGATGGTCACGGGCAAGCTCTAAAGCGCAATGCAGTCTCTCCCGAGTGCGGCATAGTCAAGCATGGATTCCTGGTTGCCAGATTTATTGTTACTCCAGGCCTCTCGCACCACATCCAAGGGACCACGAACTCTGTGCCCAAACACTAACTCATTGGGTGAAAACCCTAACGACTCAGTTGGTACCTCTCTCACTGCAAACATAACAAAGGGTACCGCTAGGTCCCAATCCTTTCCACTATCATAGCAGAAGGTGCGCAGCATTGTCTTTAAGGTCTGATGATGCCTCTCCAGGGCGCCTTGTGACTGCGGATGGTAGGCACTGGACAAAATGTGTTTGATGCCCAACTCTGTCATTGTCTGCTTAAACAAATTAGATGTAAAATTCACTCCACGGTCTGACTGCAACTCCTTGGGCAGGCCAAAATGAGTAAAGAACAGGATAAGTTGCTTGACTACTGACTTCGCCTGCATGCTTCTGATTGGTATAGCCTCTGGGTATCGCGTGGTAACATCCATTATGGTTAACAAATACTTGTTTCCAGCAGAAGTAGGAGGTAAAGGGCCCACGATATCAATGATTACCCGGGTAAACGGAGGTTCAACTGCAGGAATGGGAGTCAAAGGGGCCACAGGAAGAACTTGATTAGGCTTGCCCACTATCTGACACGTGTGACAGCTCTTGATGTACGCAGTAACTTGTCCCGGCATACTTGGCCACCAAAAGTTATATCTTAAGCGCTGCACTGTCTTCCTGTTTCCCAAGTGACCTGCTAAAGGTCCCTCATGTGCTAACTGTATTAACGGCACCCTATACTGCACAGGCACCACCACCTGCACTAACTCACCCACTCCTCCATCCACCGTGGCGCCAGTGGGCGTCCATCGGCGATGTAAAACATTGTCTTTAATCAGGAACTCCTCCTTACCACACTCCATACTTCTTTCTTCCCTTACTCGAGCAAACAAGGGCTTTAATGTTACATCCTCCTGTTGCTTCACCCTCAATTCTGCTGGCCCAACACCCGCCAGCTCTACTGAGGACTGAGATAAGGGAGTGGTCGGGACACTGGATTGCGAAGGGCGATCAATCTCAGCGCCACCTCTAGTACACTCGACAGGAGGAGGAATGTCAGACTCCACACTGACATCATCACCTCTACCCTCAACAGTGACACTCTGTTCCTCAGGCGCGTTTGACGGTGGTCCTGCATCCCCGCAGTCGACCCCAGCGTCCTGAAATTCTGCTAATTCAGTCGGTGGGCTGGGTTCAGTCTCCACACAGACACACTCAACACCACCTCTAGTGTCCTGAGTGGGAAGTGGGGCGGCGCCCATGCACGCATTCCCACTCTCCTCACCCACTACAGCAACACTCTGCTCACTAGGTTCCTCCATTGGTGGCCCTGCCTCATCACAGTCGACCCCAAGAACCTGTGACTTCACCAGTTCTTCCTCCCGGGCTGCAACCTGTGCCATAGATCTTGTAATTGCACAGACTGGGAACATGGCTTCCACTTCTGCATCAACTTCAATACCAATTTCTGGGGCGTCAAAACACTTCTCTGCCACAACAACTGGTGGGGGAAGAGATGGAAATACTTTCTCCCCAGCCAGGTCGTTCCCCAGCAGAAAATCAATCCCCTCTACTGGCATTACATCAGCGACAGCTACTTGAGCTGCAGCCTGAACAATGGGGCAATCGAGTTCCACATGAACATAATCATAGTATTCATCTGAGTTCATGCCTCTACACAGCACATACTTCCCTGAGTTTACAGGCCCTCCAGTCACGTTTCTGCACACAGACTGTTGTGCACAGGTATCACGAGCCACAGTAACTGGATAACTGATCCCATGAATTTTCACTGTGCCGTGACACATAAAAGGTTTACACCAGTCTAGGGACGATTTCTGAGGCAGTTCATCCGGAGGTGGCGTAGCATGTTGGGTAACTTTTTCAGCCTGAGCTGGCAGCGAGCACAGCCGGCTACACTCCAGCTTTCCACAGACTTCTCCCTCACCGTTACCACTCTCCCAACTCCTCTCGTTCACCTGACTCGAACCTATAACTAGTGCCACTGGTTTGGCATTTTGGGAGGCCTTCCACTTAGGGCAGTTAGGCTTGATGTGCCCACTCTGTTTGCAAAAGTAACAAACTAACTTCGAACTGGATACAGGGCTCTTTCTCCCAGAATTTTTTTTCTCCTCTGTACTTCCCTTGGACTGATTCACGGGAGATTTATCCCAGGCAGGGCCACTCACAGTCCTCTCCCTGGAATATTGAAAATTAGCATACTTGACCCCCATACTCCGCAAGGCAAACACCCGGTCATCAGCCCACGTCGCTGCTTCCTTCACTGTCTTGAATCTCTTCTCCTTAATTTTAACACCAATTTCTTTGTCAGCCATGTTGGTAAAATGCTCCATCAAAAGCAGTTCACGCACCTCGTTATACGAAGTGGCGCTCTCACTCAGCAACCACTCGTCTAACCTCTCCTCCAGATACCTGGCATAGGCCATATAGGTGTCAGCAGGCCTTTTCCGAGCACCACGGAACAACAACCGATAAGCCTCTGGTCTAAGTTCATATGCCTTCAGGATAGCTGTTTTAAATTCATCATAATCATCTACATCCTCAGGGCTCAACCTATTATACATTTCCAAGGCTTTTCCCTTCAGCACATTAGATACCAAGCCCACCCAGCGCTGCCTGGGCCACTCAAACTCCCTAGCCTTCTTCTCAAACCTGACAAACCATTTTGTCACCTTCAACTCATCAAATGCTGGCACTAATTTTAGACTCCTTGAGAACCAACTCTCCCTATCCTCTGCACGGCCTGAGGTTTGGGTATCTGAAGTTGGTCTATTAGCAGTCACCTCCAAGCGAGTCTTCTCCAGCTCAAAGCGCATTTTTTCACGCTGCAACTCCATCTCTCTTGCACGCTGCAACTCCATCTCCTCTCTTGCACGCTGCATCTCCATCTCTTCTTTCTCTCTTGCACGCTGCATTTCCATCTCTCTCTCTCTTCTTTTGCACGCTGCATCTCCATCTTTTTCAACTCCAACTGCAACTGAGCCTCCGGTGACAAGACTCCAGGGTATATGGGAGTGGAATGAACAGCTCCAGGGAAAGCACTAGACATACCTGGGGGAACTGCTCTAAACTGGCTCGGCGGCATCATAGATGGTAATAATGGGGTAGCGAAACGAGGCAACTCAGCACCATAGTCAAACTCAGGGCTCACACGAGTACCTTTGCTATGTGCCTCTCGTTGTTCCATATCCACAGGTGACTCAGCACGTACGCGATCTGGTGTAGACACGCGTGACTCCATGGCGACAAATCAATGGCAGTACTAAATAATGAAATACTAATGCTGACTGAGAAACTACACACACATCAACTTCACCTCAAAGCACAGAGAACGCCAAGGTAACGATATCCTAGCAAGAAGAAGGCACTGTTAGGATATCCTGATGCGAGGTCGCCACTGTTACGGTAGCGCCAGCCCGGGGCTATTACAAAAAGACAAGGCAGCCTTAGATGATCGGCCTCCACTGCGTTGCAAAAATAACGCAGACCCCGGCACTGACACTCCGCAAACTAGAGAAAAACTGCGCAACGGAAAAGTACTTACTTAAGAACGCAACACTCTGTACTTTGATAATAAAACGGAACAGTCTACCTATAGATCTAGCCTACTATCCTCACTACCGGAAATAATACCGCCCGAGACAGTTTACAGGAACACCTCCCACTTACTTCCGGTGGTGACGAATTCTACTTAACCCGTGTCCAAGGGGGAACGCAGTTAATGGCTCACGATAGTTCTCACTAGCCTTGTGCAAAGAGATGGGATTAAACAGTGTAGGGGTTAGGGGTGTGTGTGTATGTACGTGTGTTGGGGAACGTTAACAAAGGCAGCGAGAGGACCACGGTGAGCCAGACTGGCCCTCCAAAGACAACACGGTTACAAAAACAAATAAAATAACTACTTCCCTCAGTTAGCAACAAAAAGAATAAAAATAAACTTAAATGAAAACGCCAGCTCGGCATAAAAATAACTGGGGAGAGAGAGACAGTGTACAAACACCCAATACTAAAGCTGGCTGGGAAGATACTGAACTGGTGCTAGGCTCGTGTGCGGCCAAGCGCGAACGCATGAATCAAATTAATTAATAAGAACTTATATTCGTGCCTCTCTCTCTCTCTACAATGAATTGGTACTTCTAATGCAAGCAAAACATAATTAAATATACTGGTAGCTCACATAAGACAATCAAAATAATCAAATGCATACTCAGCATGGTATAAAATAAAATTGCCCTCAGTGGCGGGAACGAAAGAAACAAAAGAATTTGTAGCACTCGCTAATATAAACTCCGCGAATGACGCGGATACATACTGCATAATCCCCCTAGCCCAGCTGTAACGGCTGCACCCGTGGGAACGGAAAGGCGGACAATGTAACAATATATATATATATATATATATATATATATATATATATATATATATATATATATATATATACTGTATGAATCGGACTAAAGAAGTTAGTGGGGTTTTGTTATGCTATGTATTTTTATACTGTATCATGGGTGTTTAATGTGTCTTACTGCATGTATGACTAGTTCCCGGTAACCTGCACAGTTCTGGTTTACTGGTTCAAGGTTTATCAAATATCCGACAAATTGGAGTTTTGAGATTATTTTTTACCTCCACAATTCACGCCCACGGCAATTTCGTTAGAGTGGATACAGACTACGTGGGCTGGCCCACAAATAGAAAATGTTCAAGTCTTATTGTTCTTTTCTGTGAGCCGTCGGTGGGGATAACACCTTTGTGTATGGACTGTTGAATGACTGTCAACACAACTCAGTTTAGAGTTATGGTCTTTTTACAGTGGCGCTGACACGGCCCTGGGCGTCACCGATGTATGCATGAAAAAATATATACAGTCGGGGACACAAGTTAGTCTAATATTCCACCTCTCTTGCTTCTTACTTTCCACAGTTGGCTTATATTTGCAAGCTGAGAGAGGCTTGGTATGTTTCTCTGCCCTCATGAAGCGTCATGGAGTAAAGTGACAGATGTGCCCCAGGTGTGAAACAGACGGGGTGGAATAGCAGGCGAACATTTGTCCCTGACAGTGCTTGTTGGGGTTTATATGCTATATTTGTGTGAACTGACACCTCGTGTCGAACTTGGACAAGAAAGGCATCAGTTCTGCCTGTATTGTAGTGTTGATATCAGGTTGTTTTATTTTATATTAGAATGCTCAAAATCTTTTACTCATGTTCAGTAGTGAAGTGTTTTATTTCGAATACCGTATCAGTATGCTGCTCCCATCACCAGTGTAAGTTTATTGACCTTTTCTCCCCCTTTTCTGTCACCTCCCCTACCCCCACCTCCCTCTCTCTCTACTCCTTTTTCCTCTCTTGTTACCTTCCTTTACTTCACTCCCTTCCTCTCTTCTCCTTTCTCTGTTCCTTTTGTCTCCTCTCTGTCTCTTCCTCCTCTCTCTGTACCGCCCTTCCTGTCTCTCGTCCTCCATATTCCTCTTCCTCTCATTTAATTTACTCCTTCCATTCCATTCTCTGATTTATTTTCCTCCTTCCCCCGTCCCTCTTCTTCTCTAGTTCCCTCCTTTTTTCCACTTCACTTCACCCAACCTCTCCAGAGCCCAGGGTTGCTACACGTTGGATCTGTTGGGGAGGGTACTTGGCGTACTGTCCTTCTGTCGGTTCATAGTGGCGAATCTCACAGCTCCCTTCCCAAATCCTCACCTCTGGGTGTCACTGGGCTCTAGAGGGCTAAGCTCCCTCACCGTCCAACACCCCTCCTGAGACCCCCTTTAAGCTCCCCTACCGTCATATCTCTTCCCGGAGCCCCCCTCCCTAAACTCCCTTACCGTGAGGCTTCCCCTTCTCTTGCCACCCTGAAGCTCCCTTACCAGGAAACCCCTCTTGAGCGCCTAACCTTGAGACTACTCTCCTGCCCCCCTCCCATCCATTATAAGCCACCTTTCTATTAGACCTCCTCTCACGCCTCTCCTCCCCCCCCCCGGGCATGAGCTTCCCCCCATGCTTGAGCTCCCCCCCCCTCAGGCTTGAGCTCCCCCTCCCCCAGGCTTGAGCTTCCCCTCCGCCAGGCTTGAGCTTCCCCTCCCCAGGTTTTAGCTCCCACCAGGCTTGTCCTCCCCCTTTAGCCTACGGTAATGAAGGGTGGGGTGAACGTGTGGAATGCGGTGTGTAATCCTTGTGTATCAGCGGCTATTGCACCTCACTAATGCCACCAAACCCTTAAGCCCCATCCCACATACACTCCATCACCCTCATCCCACCCCTCACCAGGCACTTACGTATAGCCCACTCTCCCTTAATATCCTACTGCTCCTCTTGCCTTACTCTCATCTGTCCTCTCACCCACTTTCCTCTGCCCTTCCATCATGTTCTCCTCCCTCCTTCATTAGATGCGAGAGTATCTCCAGGAGCAATCCTGCCCGTCAGTTTCTCCCTAACGATTTTCGGTAACAAGGTGCTTCACTCCTGTAAACCCGAGCCTGTGTGCGAAGGAACACCATACCATCCACACCACACCTCATTGCACCACACCACACCTCATTGCACCACACCACACCTCATTGCACCACACCACACTGCACTACACCATACTGCACTACACCACACTGCACCACACCACACTGCACCACACCACACTGCATCATATCATACTACCCTTACCGCAGCACACCACACCACACTACACGACATCCCACCATGAGAATTAACCGAGGGGCCCTGAAGCGCACGCATCTGATACATTTGCACTTGTTTTCCTGCAGCCTTCTTCTTACATCCCTACATTGTCATCACGTTCCTCCAGCCTCTCCATCACGCCTCTTCATCACGTTCCTCCAGCCTCTCCATCACGCCTCTTCATCACGTTCCTCCAGCCTCTCCTCCAGCCTCCCCATCACGCTTCTCCAGCCTCCCCATCACGTTCCTCAAGCCTCTCCATCACGTTCCTCCAGCCTCTCCATCACGCTCCTCCAGCCTCTCCATCACACTCCTCCAGCCTCTCCATCACGCTCCTCCAGCCTCTCCCTTTCTCCTTCAGCCTCTCCCTCACTTTCCTGCAGTTTCTTTCTCACGTTCCACCGCTCTCTCTCTCTCTCTCTCTCTCTCTCTCTCTCTCTCTCTCTCTCTCTCTCTCTCTCTCTCTCTCTCACACACACACACACACACACACACACACACACACACACACACACACACACACACACACACACACACACACACACACACACACACACACACACACACACACACACACACACCATTGCAAGCAGTATAAGGATTAACAAACATTGCCTTTCCCTAAATCCCGCCATTACGCCCGCCTCTACTACCAACATTACCACAATTTCTAACCACCATTGCATTGACACTCTCCAATTACCGTAGCAAGCCTTACGCGAACCATGGCTCTGCTGCTACTGTTATTACAGTTGTCACTGTCACCACTTCCATTATTGCTACTAGTTCGACCACTGTTACTGCTAGACATTACAGCTAATATTACTGTCACTGCTACTACTACTACTGTTGTTGCTATCGTTACCATTGCCACTGTCACCACTACCAATGTTGCTACCAGCGCGAGCACTCTTACTGCCAGTACTACCAAAAGTACTGCCATGCCTTCCCATACTACGGCAGTGGCGGTAGTTTGCTAGGAATACTTTATTATTGTTGTATATCATAACATTTTTTTTTTCAGAGTTGCACTCATGTACTGTGTGTTGCCTGAGAGACTGTGAGTGAGGTGTGTGAACCACTGCCATCGTGAATTTGACCACTGAATTAGTTCCAGTTCGCTTGTCTGTTTGTCTATCTATGTATCATCCTAACTCTCGTTCCACTAACAAATGGGGCGTGAGGGTCCCAGAAACAGGAAGAGAAGAATATAAAACCTAAAGCGTTATCGAAGCACCTAGTAAAGAGGTGCACACAACCATTCACTCATCATCCACACTTTGAAATTCTTAGCTCCACTTCCCAGGCCAGGCTATCCCCACAAAACTGTGATCGTCTCATCTTTCTTCTTGGTTCCGAATTTTCTTCAGCAAGGAGGCTAAATGGATCACAAATGTTAACTCGTGTATATGCTGGACCGTATTTATTGGCATTTTTCGGGTTATCCCTTTCAGTACGATAACATCATCTGTTCCTTTTTTGCTCTCCTTAGACGATTTATTTCGTTTGGAAGAGTTATCGAGATGGAAGGTCAGGTACGGTCTTTATAAACCCGTTCATTACGATGTGTCTGTCTTAAGGTGAGCAAAATCGTCTGGCTGTAACGTGATGAAAATGAGAGTGCATCATCGTGTTCATGGGGTTGAAGTCGTTTGTCTTTGCTTTCATTCTTAACTCATGTGGCCACCAAACACTTCACAGCCAATACAGAGTGAATTATAACGTGAAAAAAACGGACCTTGATAGCATGTAACCGATATGTAGACTTACTGGTCGTCGATGAGGATAGAGCAATTGGTGAAGAAGGCAGAACAATTAGTGGCATTATGGTCAGTGAAAGAGATGTAGTATTTGCGATAGATAAATTTGAGATCAACAAACCCCTGGACCAGATAGAATATCTCCAGTAGCCTTGATGCAGGTGAAAAATGAAATATTGAAACCTTTAGCTCAAAAATTCAATATATCACTAAGAAGTGGCACTGTACCACATAATTGGAAACTAACCAGTGAAACTCCAGTATTTAAAAAAGGAAATAAATCACAACCTGGACATTGTCGCCCAATTAGCTAAACATCAGTAAATCCAAGTTATTGGAAGCCATACTTAGAGATAGAATTGTCAAGTATTTTGAAGTATATAATATATGAAATACTCACAGCATGCATTCCAGAGGAAGCGGTCATGTTTTGCCAAACTCTTTGGCTTTTCCAATTTTATTAATGATATGTATGATGAAACTAAATCTAGTAATGTAACCTTTCTCGATTTCCAGAGGGCACTTAATAAAGTTCCCCGTAAACGTCTTCTTGAGAAACTTAAAGCCTGTGGTCAGAGGCAGTGTAAAAATAATGGCCTGAAATTTGGCTGGCAGAACGTAAACAGAATTGTACTTAAAGAGAAAGAATCAGACTGGATAAATGTCAAAGGCAGAGTACCACAGGCTTCAGTTCTGGACCTTGTTCTGTTCTTAGTTATGTTGACGATGTTGATGAAGGTTTTTGGTGCAAAATCTCCAAATTTGCTATAATACAGAAATCGGTAATAGAGCAGATAAACCCGAATATAGGCTAATGATTCAAAGAGATCTAGGTAACCCATTTAACTGGGCTCAAACGTGGCAAATGGATTTTAATACTGAGAAATGCAAAGTTGTAAATATTGGGAGTACAAGTTAAAAATTTAGGTACACTATGATTCATAGGACTTACAGGCAGCGCATCTGAATTGAAATAGGGCACTATCGTTCTCACCTTGTACAGTTCCTTAGTACGGCCCAGTTTAGAGTACTGTGTTCAGTTTGGGCCACCTCGTTATAAGAAGGTACTGAGAAATGAGAATGTGCAGCCAAGAATTACAAAAATAATACCCAGATTAAGGAACAAGCCATGTGAGAAACATTTAGAAGAGCTAAAACTGTTTAACTTAATAAAGCGCAGATTACGAAGGGATCTGATTCAAGTATAAAAATTTTTTAAAGAGGATGACAATATGATAATAGACAGGTACTTCACAAAAGACCAGTCAGATTACACTGGAGGTAATGGTTATAAAATCGTCAGCAAACGTTTCCAGTTTAATGAAGCAAATCACTTTTTTCTTCAACAGAGTTATCAACAAATGGAACAAATTGCCTAGAAGTGGTGTAGACCGTATTACAGTAATAACGTTTAAATGTTAATTGGGTAAGTGTCTGGCCTTTAATCCTCAATAAAATGCGTTCATGGCTGAATCCTTAATGTGATTGATTGACTTCCTCTCTTACAGATCGTGGAAAATACATCTGCGGTTTTTCACATAATGTTATTTTTTCTTTACAGATTAAGTTACTGTAGGATATAATTTATTCCTTTCTTTTCAGTCTTATGAAATTTCCATGGCAGTGTTTCTGTGCTGCATTTTTTTCCTTCTTCCTTTTCCTGCTGGTTTCGACTGGAGGGTTGGTGGGCGGGGAAGCCTTCCTGCTTTGGTATCCTTCTCTTCAGCCCATAGAATTAGATTTTAAGACATGGCTTTCTTTGTAACAATCAGCCCCGACTGGACCGTTATGTCTGTTGTTGTTTACATTCCATTGTAATCAGAGAGAGAGAGAGAGAGAGAGAGAGAGAGACGGTCTTCCGTGAATACTGGCCTTGGCTCATTCTCTCTCTCTCTCTCTTTCTCCCCCCCCCCCCCCGTGATTTGCTTTTGTTAGCCGCCTCCAGTGTCAGGTTTTTATGACAGCGGGCCAGGGGTTACAAAAATTCTAATATTGAAGAGGGTCTGCTGCTCCTGAATCCGGAAGTCATGTGCACTAACATTTAGGTGGGCATCATTAGAGGGATTTTGTGGAATGTGGGCCAGACGTTTCTTTGACAGCATCGGATCCACGGCCAGGGATTCACTACCACCACTATCACTGCCACTACTACCACAGTTCTTACTAGTAACGCATCCACCACAATCACCAGTCTTACCACCTTCACTGCTTGTTTTTCCCAGTATTTATCCTTCGACTCGTTAGAAGCAGGTCTCACACATGTTATTAGCACTCATGCTCCTGTGACTTCTTGTCAGCGGAATAAAATAGTCCGACACCAGCAGGATTACAGAAAATGAAACCTCTCGACCATAGTAACATTAAAGAAAGGACACTAATATATTGAATTCTGGTAATTATAATCCAGCAATGCATTATCAAACTTGTTCTGATTTTTTACAGATTTTCTTGTTATGCCTCAGAAATGATGAAGATTAAGATTAAGTAACATTTTGGCATAAATGTATATCAACTGGAGATTATTTTACACACAGAGAAATATGTAACAAGAAGAGGCGATTACAGAGTGAAACACCTGCGTCCTATACATGGTCTGCGGGCCTAACATTTGACTCTTCTCTGTGACCTTGACCCATAACCGATTGTTCTCAAAATCGATATTGCTTCATTTTTCTCAGATCCTTAACTTTTCCACTAGATTCGGTCGAAATCGGCTGGAAACTGTTTGATTTGACCTTTTGTGACCTTGACCTTTTACCTATTGTTCTTAAAACTGTATCCCAACATCCTTGTCTTAACCCAGAACTCGTCCACTAAGTTTTCTCTTAATTGGATAAAATCTACTTTAGTCGACCTTTGCCATGTATCCTTCACCTCTGACCTTGCCCCATAACCGTGGCATTTGGGTGCTTGTTTTCAAAAGCCAACCGCTGCATCCATGCCTTAATCAGAACGGTTTCCAAGTTCGACCGAAATCGGATAAAAATATTTGATCTTGTCATGTGACTCAGACCCTGAACCTATTGTCCTCGAAAGCATTGGGTCATCCACTTGACTGGCCCTTAGTCCTTCCACCAAGTTTGGTCCAGATCAGATCAGAACTGTTTTATCTGTTTGTTCACGCACATGACCCACATTTTGGCCTTACCTTGTGACCTTGACCGTTGACTGATTGTTCTCTGAATCGAATTCCTTCATTCTTGCGTGACTATCAACCTCTCCACCAAGTTTGGTCTGAATCATATAAGAATTGTTTAAAAGTTGAGCCTTCCTGTGAATTTGATCTATTGTTCTCAAAAACTATGGGTCAACCCCTTGCGTAACCTTCAAACCTTTCACCGAGTTTCGGTATGATCAGATCAGAATTGTTTGAATTCTGATGTTAAAACTCATACGCACATGTGTGCACACGTGCGCATGTACGCCTAGGAAAAAATTACACCAGTCTCACTTGCGTACGTACGAGTGTATATATTTCAGACACTACAAAACAAGAATCGTAACATTCTTCAAAACTTTTGTCAGTACTGACCATTTTATGCTGGAGTTTAAGCTATTGCAACAGGGTGTACCTGTGTTATAGTTTAAATAATATTGTACTACTTGGGAAACCAGTACTACACAAAGTTTGGCAAGGATCAAGTTGTATTTATAATTTTGTTCATGTGAAGATGGTGGGCAAATGAACATTTTGTCTTTTATTATCATGAATATTTTAAGATAAAAATCAGGTGTCTCAGAGGGCCAGAAATAAGTAATATTCTAGGATATGCTAATGATGCACCACTAACCCTATTGTCGACTGCTGGAAACAGTTCAGTCATTCAACATCAAATCTGTGAACATGTATTCACTCCAAACTTCTTTATGAGTATAAACCCAGTGTGGGCCTGACTCAGTATATCAGTGGAAGTAAAGAATTACGAACAAAAATATTACTGTTTTTTCCAAGTTACTGTACGGTAGTATGTACAGTACCAGATTTTTTTTTTTTTTTTTTTTTACACCGCATGGTGTTACTTCTCTTTTTTTTTTTTTTTTTTCGTGTCAGCTCGGCTGGAGGGTTTGGTGGCTGGAAGTGAGCTTTCTTCATTGTTATCCGTGTCACACTCTTGTGGTGTAGGTATACCCTACTACAGGAGTGACCTATACTCCATTTCACCAAGTTTGGCACCATCAGTGATGTCCTCAACTCCTGTAGTGTTGATGTAAATCCGCAGTACTACGTGAACCTCTATGTTTTACGTTGAGAACCAATATATAAAGGCAATACAAAAAGGTATATCCAGTTCTGAGGACCTTTATCAGTGCTACAGGTGTTGAGGACATCACTGATAGTGCCAGACTCGGTGAAATGGAGTATAGTATGTCCAAACCGATCTGCTGCAGTTATCATCTTGTTCCAGATTGTAGGTTCTTAGCCTCTCCATCTCTCTTCTGTCCAGTCGATCCCATCCTCTCTCTCTCTCTCTCTCTCTCTCTCTCTCTCTCTCTCTCTCTCTCTTCCCCTTCCACTCTCCCTCCCTTCTCCCCTCCACACCACAGCTCTCAACACCTGCTTAGTATGCGCCGAGAAGGCTAAGTAAATTACCATATATAAGAGCATTTCGGCCTTCCCTCGGGTGACCCTTAAGAGGAATTTCAACCCTAAGAAGTAGATCTGTATATGTGATGGCGGGGGCGTGGGAGGGAGAGAGAGATTTCGGCTCGGGTTGAATTCGGAAAGGAAACTCAACTAAGCCGAATGTGAGCCGGGTTTTTTAATGGAATGAAAGAATATTGTTTGCATGAAAAGGTTTTTGAATGTGGCCAAAAGTAGAATGGGAGAACTGTTGGCAAGGAAAGCGAGGTGTAGAGTTTTGAGCCGAGATGGAGCAAGAGGCGAGTTCTCCATTTCGATGTTTACACGGAGTCGGGTAATGGCCTGGATTCTGGTAATGTAGTAATGGTTATATATCTGCCCTCTCCCCCCTCTCATGCTTCTCACCTCTCACCTCCTACCTCTCCTTTCACCTCTCATCTCTCTCTCTCCTCCTCACCTTCCTCCAGCATCCCCCCTCCCCTCTCACGTTCCTCCAGCCCCCCTCTGCATCTCTCCAATACAATGCCACACTTTCGTCGTTTTCATCTACACTTTCTTCGTTACTCTTAATTCCTCCTTACTTCCCTTCATCTTCCCTCTCATCACTTTTACTTTCCTCAATTCTCTCTGTTTCATGCCGTTTACTCACCTTCAGTATCATTTTTTTCTTTTTTGTTCAGTTTGTACCGCTTCCCTCTTTCCCACTCACTTTCCTCAGTTCTCTCCCATCATCCTTCCACACTTGGTACTGATTTCTCTCTCTCTCTCTCTCTCTCTCTCTCTCTCTCTCTCTCTCTCTCTCTCTCTCTCTCTCTCTCTCCACGTAAACCGTCGCTGAGAACACAAGGTCGATGAAAGCCTTGCGGTTTTTTTTTTTTCTTTTTTTTTTGTGATGGTGCTGGAGAGGGACGCCTTCATGTGTTGGCACCGGTATAACGGGACGGTGAAGTTGCCTGGGTATACAACTTCCCTCAGTTCGCCCGCTATCCCCTGAAAAGAGGATGGTGGACTGCAGAAGAACGGCAATTTCGGCCTACGGGCACACATTCAATAAGCTCAGGGTTGTAACTATGGCTACTGAGGTTATGGTAGGCAGTTCAAGTTTAGGTTCTTACTGGGGCACATGCAGTACTTGAGAGAGAGAGAGACAAGAATTGCCATGCCTAAATTAGCGCTCTTTACCTGCTTCCATTAATTTTGAACAGGTAAGAAGCCCCTCCGCGGCGCCTCAAGAAACGAAATGTGGAGGTGTGGAGGTAGACAGTCTTTGGCAGGTTAGGGAGATGCATTTCTGTGAGTCTGGATGCAGTGTTGTGTACTCGTAATATGGAGGCCTCTTGTAAAGCTCTCAGGGGCTTAATGAAATCAGTAGCTATTGTGTGTGATAGTAATGCGTTTTGTCACCGGAATGAGGGCTGGATTTGTGTGTGTGTGTGTGTGTGTGTGTGTGTGTGTGTGTGTGTGTGTGTGTGTGTGTGTGTGTGTGTGAGAGAGAGAGAGAGAGAGAGAGAGAGAGAGAGAGATTATGTCGAACTTACCAAACCTACTTCAGGGTAGACTCTATGGGATAACTGAGATATTACACTACCAACGTATCCCTTGCCTGTCAAAGTAGACGACTGAATGAGGTTAAAGATGGATGGAAACATGATGATAATGATGATGATGATGATGACGACGATGATGATGATGATGATAATGGTGATGATGATGATGATGATGATGATGATGATGGGAGTCTTAGCAGTAGGTCTAGTAAAAATGATCTGCTGAGAGAAGGCAGATAGATGGTGGATAGATAATCAGTCATACCTTCAAATATGCTGAAAGGTAGATACAACCCAGGATCGAATCCCGGCTGGGGCAGGGGACAGTTTAAGGATTTGAATTTCATAAAAGCAGACATTCCTGATCTACCAGATACCCCCGCTAATACCAATACACCAGTCCTGTATGAGACAACCCTAGCCTGTATTCAGTATGGACGGTGGGTGTTAGCGCCGAAGTGGCGACATGTGGAGGTGTAGGAGGACTACTGGGCCTTGGGATAGGTCACTGCCCCCGAGAAATAGGTTCTGCAGCCTTTGCCCAGAGTCGGACACGTAAAAAAAAAAAAAAAAAAAAAAAAAAAAAAAAAAAAGGCAGATATATAGACAAGCCAGCAGACAGACAGACGGACGGACAGACGGAGAGAGAAACAGGGAATGAGGGGGAGCGTGACATCAATATTCCCGTCAGTGTAGATGTGTACGTGCTTTTCTTGTCACCGTATTGTACACTGGGCGACACGCTTTCATTATTCACTCTGTCTGTCCGCCGCTTTTAACGTAGGTTCAGTTTGATGCCTGTCTGTCTCACTCGCTCAAATCTCACTTTTTCTTGTATATAATCTCTCTCTCTCTCTCTCTCTCTCTCTCTCTCTCTCTCTCTCTCTCTCTCTCTCTCTCTCTCTCTCACACACACACACACACACACACACACACACACACACACACACACACACACACACACACACACACACACACACACACACACACACACACCACCCTGACCTATTAATTGCTAGTCTTTTCCATTCCAGTCCACCGTATTTTCTCCTATTAATCATCTTTTCTTCATTCTTACTCTTCTGACAACGCCTCACCTATTGCTCTGGACACACTAACACCTCATCTCACTTCACATCTCTCAGATCTGTATGAAGGAAGGTCAAGTTTATTTTCTATACTCTGTTCACTTTAAGTAGGCGTAAAATTGCCATCCCTCGTCTTGGATGTTGAGCTGTAGCAAGAGATTAACGCTAGTATATGGTGCTAGTCATGAAGAAGCGAAGTTCTATGGAAAGGATGTTGAGTCACCGTAGTTGTGTTTTGCCTCCACTGAGCTTTGGGAAATAGCTGTAAAAGGAAAATCCACCTGGTTACAAATAAATGTACGATAGTCATAGTTAACCCTTCATGTCAGTGACTTTTTGTATATTTTGTTTTTGGTTTTTATTTCCTACCATGTTTTTCTTCAGCTAAGGAAAGGTCTCTCGTGCCAAGGTTACTGAAGGCTATAATTTTCAACTCCAATTCGAATACTGTAGTCTCCTTAAGGCTCAGTAATAAAAATAAAAAACAATGAAAATAATTTCTGCTTTGATGGTCGATGACTTCACAGTGAGCGTTCTTGCTGTTCGCATGTTTTCTTGAGATATATTTCTGATTAAATGGTGTATTTCATTATGTTGTAATATTTGTATTCTTTATGCA